>NC_073743.1:28706655-28953003 GCF_023634155.1 Falco peregrinus
TGATGTGGGTTCCGTGCATGCCAACTATCCTGAAGACGATGGCTATGTTTTACTCTAAAAAGCTTTCTGTAATACTATACTTCTATTGGGTCCCATTTTTCTCTAATCCCCCCCCCCCCCCAAGTAATTTTCCCACAGGTGTCCTTGTTGCCCTTGACTCTCCTCATCA
This sequence comes from Falco peregrinus, assembly GCF_023634155.1. NCBI lineage: Eukaryota > Metazoa > Chordata > Aves > Falconiformes > Falconidae > Falco > Falco peregrinus. Next base: position 28,706,825 of record NC_073743.1, read on the forward strand.
GAATCAACTCTAAGTGGACTTCGTCTTTCCTAACCGTGTTTCTGCATGCTCAGGCAGTGTTTCTATATTCCTTTGTATTGGGTTTATGTGCAAGGTTTTTGGGGGTAGGGGCAGCGGCAGGCTGATGTGGCCTCTGTGAGAAGAGACTATGGGATTTCCCTGTGCCAGACAAAACCAGAACAGACCTGCTACTCGCTAAAGCTCAGTCAATCAATGAAGCTGATGGCACCTCTGTGATAACATATTTAACAGAGGATAATAAACACTGCATAGCAGTTGAGAGAGAAGTGAGAAAAAAGTGTGTGCAAAAAAAAAAAAATCTGCAGACCCCAAAGTCAGTGAAGAATGCTGGGGGGAAGAGACATCAACAGTGCAGCCCATTGAAGACTTTAGCTGGAGTAGGTGGATATACCTTGAAGGAAGCTACAGCCCGTAGTAGGGACTCCATGCCAGAGCAGGCAAAAGGTATGAAGAGGAAGGAGCAGCAGAGAGGAACTGTTATGAACTGACCACAACGCCCATCTCCCCCTGTGCTGCTCGTGGTGGTGGAGACAGGAAGATGGTGGAGGAGTCAAGAAGGAGGAGGAAGGTGTGTTTAGTTTTTGTTTCTCGATGTCCTAGTCAAATGTAACTTATTGCCAATTAAAAATAATTTTCCCCAAGTCAAGTCTATTTTACCTGTGATGGTAATTGGTAAGTGATCTCCTTGCCTTTATCTTGACCCACAAGTTCTTCCATCTTATTTTCTCCTTTCAACCTGTTGAGGGGGAGTGAGAGTGGAGCTGGGTGGAGCTTTGGCAGCCAGCCAAGGTCAACCCACTGCATCCTCCCACATTACCTGTCCCTGCTTCTACCTTCTGTATACTTCCCTTTTCATGTTTGAGTTTTGCCAGAAGCTCCTTCTTCATCCATGCAGGTCTCTTGGCATTTTTGCCTAATTTCGTATTCATTGGGATGGACTGCTTTTGAGCTTGAGGGAGATGATCCTGGAATATTAACCAGATTTCTTGGGGCCCCTCTTCCCTCCAGGGCCTTATCCCATGGGATTCTTCCAAGCAAATCCTTGGAGAGGCCAAAGTCTGTTCTCCTCAAGCCCAGGGTTGTGAGCTTGCTTTTCACCCTCCTCCCTGCCCTCAGGATCCTGAACTCCACCATCCACATGGTCACTGCACCCAAGGCTGCCTTTGACATTCCCAACAAGCCACTCGTTGTTGGTAAGTGAGGTCCAGCATAGCCCTTCTCATTGGCTCTTCTATCACTCAGAGGAGGAAGTTATTATCAATGCACTCCAGGAACCTCCTGGATTGCTTATGCTCTGCTGTGTTGTCTCCACAGCAGATATCAGGGTGGTTGAAGTTCCCCCATAAGGACCAGGGCCTGCAAATGCTAGACTGCTCCTATCTGTCTGTAGAGGGCTTCATCCATTTGTTCTTCTTGAGAAGGCAGCCCATAGCAGACACCCATTATGCTGTTCCCTTTGCCTGTCTTCTCTTTAATCCTTATCCATAAACTCTGAAGTGACCTCTCATCCATCCCTAGGCAGGGCTTGATGCATGCCAGCTGTTGTCTCACAAAGGACACCTTCCCCTCCTCATCTTCCCATCCTGTCCTTCCTAAAAAGCTTGTATTCCTCCATTGAAGCACTCCAGTCATGGGAGTAGACCACTACACATCTGTGAAGGTGCTTTGTGCTTGCTGGGAGCAACCAGTCTATTCTCCAGGGGTGCAATCCTGCACTGGCTCATCTCTACTATCACAGAAGACAAACTAATGATGAATCAAATTCTGTATTGGTCCTGAGAGAAGAGCTGGTGGACTTACTTTCCTGACCTTAAGCAATTGACTGAATCTTTGTAGTGTGAGACTTGATTATAGTCATTGCAACTTTTTATGTGTGCACGTGTTCCAAGGAGTTGCAGTTCTTGAAGGATTAAAGAAATAACTTTTTTGTTCAAACAAAGCAAAGACTGTCAAATGGAAGCCTTGGTTTTCTCCTCTGTTTTTCTCTTCTTGTTCCCTTTGTCCTCTCTGTCTAGTGTTTTCTACCCTTTTTAAAATATGTTTTCACAGAGATGCTACCAGCTTTGCTGATTGGCTCAGCTTTGGCTGTTCTAGTACATGTAGAAACTTTTTATATATCCAAATATTATCAATGCTGTGTTCTTTTATTGAAAGGAAAAATAGAATGATAATCTTCACAACCTGAGTAATGCAGATACTTGTGATATTTTACACAGGGAGAATTTAAATGTCTTACCCATGACTAGAGAGTAAGTATTAATGTTGAAATACAGAATTGGAGATGCTTTTGTATTTATGATAACATCTTGCCTGCCTTCTCAATGGTTCAAAACCTATCCAAAAGTTGGAATATGAGCATATGTTGTTGCTTAACACTATAGGGACAGGCAGGTTCTTCTGGGGATTATTAGTTTGTTGTTACACAGAATTTCTAGCAATTAGCATAGCTTTCAGTTAAACAGAGTTTCTGGTAATCAGTGTAGCTTTCTTATGATCTGGAGTTTTTAGTCACCTGGACTTTTAAATCACCAGATTGAGTAAAATTCTTAATAATCAGCATGTGATACAGTATTCATAATCTAGATTCAGACTTTACCTAAAAGAATATGAGTCACTCAATCCTTAGAAGAAGACGACAATGGTGAAGGCATCCCTGACTACTGGGAGATCATGGGTTTTGCCATCCAGCAGCAGTTCTGGTTTAAGTCCTGCTTAGGAGTTGCAGCTGCTTTATTTTATAGTCAATACCTCATGTGCTGTTATGCTTCCCTATTCCATATCGGGTGGCACCACATCCTGGCAACAATGCTGGTCCTAATGCTGACAGGGGGTTTATCTCTTCTATAATGGGGGGTCCATCACATCCTGGTGACAACTACAGTGTTGAAAAGGGGAAGAGAGAAGGGGAGTGATATGTGATCAGCACACTTGCATGTTATGGCGGTTTGTCTTAGAAAATGGCGTTGGTTATGCTAACCATGCTACCAGGGGTCAGGAGCAGGGGGTATTGGTCACATGTTAACAGAAATCATATTCTGTAATGTGTGCATAATAGGTGTATTTAGACTGGCAACAGGTTTGAGATGGCTTAAGTACTTAGTGGTGTGTCCTTTCCATAGCATTGTAATATTGGCTGAGGTTAAAGTAGCCTTGTTATTCTGGAATGAAAGTGTCTTTGCACAGAGTTATTCAGATGCAACTAGTGTTTTAACTTGTCTAGCCTCGTTTGCATTAATTTTCAGGCAGAGGTGTACCCTTGGGTCCTGCTTTTTACTGTTGGCAGCTAATCGGTGTGGGGTTTAATATTTTACTGTTTTTTTTTGTGTCCCTTAAGGCTGTGGATGAATCCGCGTTAGAGGAATGCGGTAGTCACTCAGGAGAAGCGTGTCGTGTCGTGTCCCCCCCCCCGCCCCCCCCCCCCCCGTGACAGTGCTGTCCAGTCCGCACGGATGCTCGTTAGCCCCTCTGAAATATTTAATGTCGGCGACGCGTGCTGTGTTTGGCAGAGCTGCTCCCGGTGTCGAGAGCAGCAGCTCGCCGTCCTTTCAAGTGCTAAATGTGGCGAAAAGTACGTTTTCAGGGAGGGGCTCTCACCAGAGCCCTCTCACCTAGGGCGATAGCCCAGAGTACACGGTACGCAACTGTTTTCCGGCGGGAGGGAAGGACGATAATCTCCGGGGCGCGCCGCCCCTATTGGCTGTGCGGCGGCGCCGGGCGGCACGTGACTTGGGCCGTATTGGTCGCGGGTGGGGTCGACTGTAACGCGATTGAAGCTCTAGCGGCTGCGGAGATGGGGTGAGTGAGCGCGGCGGCGTAGCGCTGCTGGTTCCTGGTGGCCTTGCTATAGGAGGAACTGAGGACGGCTCTCTGCGGTGCTTAGCCGCGCCTGTGACGGAAGCAGCGGCGCCAGAAAGGGAGAAAAAGCGCTTTGTGGTTTAAATAGGTGGAAAAAGAAAAAAAAGGTTCGCTGACATAGAGGGGAGGAGGAGGAGGGCCATATTGAAGAACAACAGGAGCATCAGATAACGAAGAAGGGAAGGGATATATGGCGAGCAGGGTTGAGGTTGTCCTGGCCCCTAATGCTGCTACAGCGACAGCTGCCGGCAAGGGTCACAAAGCCTCTACCGCTGTGCTCTGGCGCAGCTTGCTGCCCTGCAGCGATGGGGAGAAGGGGGAGGGGAGGTAGGTATTTCAGGTTGCGCAGCCCTTGCCTGTGGGATCGGAATTTGGACGTGTTTTTCTGGGGATGATGCATGTCCCGTTGTGAAACAGTAAGGAGCTCCCTTGTGTGTGGCACCAGCCTGGGGCCGTGTCTCCACTTCGCTGCAGCAGCTTTTTCTCTTATCTGGAAAATGAGAGCTGTAAAGGGACCGGAAGCAGGGCTGTACTGCTGCATTCAGAAATGCACTAATAGGTGGCCACCTGTGAGCTATATAGTAGCAAAAATGCTGAGGATTCTTGTAAGAGGAATGTTGTATGTTTAATGAACCCTAAAATTCCCTGACTTCTTAATGTATTTAATGTTGCAAAGATATGCTTAGATCTGTGACTTAACCTGAATACTCTGGGAAACATTAATGGGTTAGTCCTTCCTTTCTTTTTGTCAAATATGCAGCTTTTATTCTAGCAGTTTGGACTTTAATGACAATGACCTAAAATCTTGGGTTTTGCAAAACCAAGGTGTAAGACACCTACTGCTGAACTGCTTGTTTACAGTAACACAGTCAAGCAGTAAACACAAAGTCTTTTCTGGTGACTTAAGTGTAGGACTTTGACTACAACCTTAATTTAATAGTTTAAGGGATCAGCAAAAACTCAGTTTAGACTGGTTTGGATAGTCATGTTGAAAGATGCCTTATAAAAGGTGTAGTAGGAAATGTACAACTCTTCAGTTGGTAGAGAAGTATTTTTATTGAATTGCTGTGCATATATATGAAGAATACAATATAGAGTGATTCTAACAAGTCTTTTTCCTTACTGTTCTGTTGAAAGTACACCTTTATTTCAAAACTTTTTTGCTATTCCCTTTTTTGTTATTTCTAATGTGCTTAATTTCTGAATATTTTATCACAATTACAGTTCTTTGATAGTACACAAATATGCAGAGTAGTTTCCTGGAACCAAGCTTCTGTATTTTTAAGGAGACTCCAAGAAACTGATAAAACATTTTCCTCCTCTTTAGTAGTGATGCACAAAAAAATTTTGACAAAGACAACTCTAACTTACTGAATTTGCAATGAAGTCCTTGTTACTAAAACAACCACCTTGTGAGCAACCAAAGAGTAGTTTGTGATGACTTTTCTACACCTTCCCACATATCTCTGACTGATGACCTGGGCACACTTAATGCAAAACAAATGAGAAGAACTGAAGGTATGAGATGTATAACACTGCTGTTCCATTCATAGACACTTATTCCATGCTGTTTTCTCCATTCTGTTTAAATATATCCAAAGCCTTAGAGCCCTCTTAGTATTCATTATGTCCATGTGCTACATAGACCAGATGAGGAAAAAAACCCAAACAAAATAACCTCCCTTCTGTCACAGCACTATCAAAACTAGCTAGCTGCAACAAGGCTTTTACCATCCCATACCAGGTTAACTTCAATAAGTAGTTCCCACACCTTGCCCCAGCATGGCCACCAATCCCCCATAAGGTTTACAAAAGTAGATCTACTGTCAGTGCTGCTTCTCAGTCCTCTTCAGGCCAGTCCACCCTGCTTCTTGCCTCTGCAGTGTCCAGATTCTCTCTTCTCCAGGCTCCTCTTCCAACCAGCCTCTCTTCATCCAGGCTCCCTGCTTCTCCTGGGGTCTCTCCTACAGCTGGGGGTGTACTCTCTCTTTCTCTCTTCCCTCTGCTTCTTCCAGCTCCCTTTTCATCTAAGACTCCTCTTCCATCCCCCTTAGAGCTATTTAACTACTTAGCAGGAACCAGCCACAGCTGCACGTTATCCACATCAGCCAATCCACCACCCCTGAAGCCAGCCCACAGCTGTATATTATCAATGTTAATTAACTTGCCTTCATTCCTCTACAAGTCCTGTATGATTTCTCTATACCCTTCTACTGAGTAGGCATTTTTGGGTTTGTTCTTTGATGCATATAGGGACGGAAAGATTAAATAGATTCACAAAAGCCATTTTAGTAAGGCTTAGGCATGCCACCAGGTAGAAATATTGTTATTTTTCAGTGTGATACTGGAAAAGGCACAAATATGTTTTGTGCTCTATCTGGAAAGAATCAGGATAATGGGCTTTTATGACCTGAGGAGGATGGAGTATTTTTCAGTGAGTATACAAGGAGAGTGTTAAAACCTGTGAAGGATAAATATTTTTAAATTAGCAGGCCTGGAAAACTTGCTCCAAACTGAACTGGATAAGATAGTCTCTATCCCACTGATCATAGAATTATTTAGGTTGGAAAAGACCTTTTGAGATCATCAAGTCCAGCTGTTAACCAGGACTGCCAAGTCCATCGCTAAACCATGTCCCTAAGCACCACATCTACACATTTTTTAAACACCTCCAGGGATGGTGATTCCACCACCTCCCTGGGCAGCCTGTTCCAATGCTTGACCACCCTTTCAGTGAAGACATTTTTCCTAATACCCAATCTAAGCCTCCCCTGGCATAACTTGAAGCTGTGTCCTCTTGTCCTGTTGCTTATTATCTGGGAGAAGAGACCTACCCCTATCTGCCTACAATCTCCTTTCAGGTAGTTGTAGGTTCCCCCCTGAGTCTCCTCCAGACTAAACAACCCCAGTTCCCTCAGCTGCTCCTCATGACACTTGTGCTCCAGAACCTTCACCAGCTTCATTACCTTTCTCTGGATGCACTCCAGCACCTCTACATCTCTCTTGAAGTGAGGGGCCCAAAATTGAACACAGTATTAGAGGTGCAATACTTTGATGAATTCTTAAATACCAAAAAAAGACTTGGAAGACTGCTGATATTTTGCCAGATTTGAAAAAGGACAAGCAGAAGGATATCTATACGTAGATTATTTAATGTAACATCAAGCTTCAGATAGAAGAGTGGAGAAACTGATAAAAGATTTGGGCAACAGAGCAATTGAATTGATGCAAGTCAGCATGGTTTGATATATTAAAAAAAAAAAAAAAAAGGGCAAAATAAACCTTACTTGATTTTCTTGATGTTTTAAGTGTATTGATAAACGTGCAATTTTTATATAGTTTTATGGCTGAAATTAATGGGTGGAGCTGGCTTACTTTGGAACAGTTGTGTAGGGTTTTTGCCTGTGTCAGCTCTGCTTGTCTTTTGGAAATACTCATAGAGTAACTGAACCATTGTGGTTAATGGCCCAGCATATTAAGTTAAACACATGCTTATTTCAGATTATATTAGTAGTCAGGAAGTAATCTGCAGGTGGTTCAGTAGCTGCTATATGAGCAGCTGAGCTCTCTTTTCACCTTGCAGAGATGGGTAGGGCAGGCACTGTTCTAGCCATCCCAGCATTAGTAGTAATCTCTTGCAAGTCAGAACCCTTAGACTTAGTACTTCAACAAATGTTTTAAAATGTGTTAAAAAGATTAATAAGACACTAATTTGAAAATCTCAAAAATATGCTTTAATGACAGTATGATCTACCACTGAATAAGTTTGGTTTTATCCTGAATTCAGTGTGACATGCCCTTGAAACAATTCCCCATTAGTCGCTTGTGAGTGAATTATAATAACTAATAGAATAGTAAAGAGTAATAAGGATATTTGTCTTATTACAGGATAGTTGGGTAAAACTTGCAGCTGTAGAAAGAAATCAGAGTTGATAGTTCTTTCTAACTACTAAATTATAATCTAGATATTAATGAACTGTAGGCACAATGATCATAATTTGTTATTTTAAGAATAGTAGCTACAATGTGAAAAATCTTTGGTTGTTAGCACATCTGCTTACCAGTAGTGGTGGTAGTAGAATGCTAAATTCTGTTTCCTTATTGGCGAGTCAGAGGTCTGATTTACTGTTCTTTCAAGGAAGTTCATAATCCAAAATCAGTGTAATGAACTGGAATCCCAGTTGACTTCAGTATTGTTTGAATTGGGCCTTACTGGAGAAAATAGTTTTGTTTTTTCCACTGAGTTTTGATCTCTGAAGTAGCTATAGAGCTTATTCACTAACAAAAAAAAAAATCAGCCTCAGTTACCATGTGTGACTAAATAATTGTTCAGTTGAAGATTTTTTTTAAAGTTGAAACAAATAGGTTGTAGTGAAAATATATTGTCTATATGTATGGACAGTGCTAGTACTCTGTCTATATTGTTGAGAAAAAGACGTTAAGGTTTTACACTTTATTCTTTAACTTTGTACTGAAAAGACTAGTTTGTTCTACAGGAAGTTCTGGTAGTAATAGCATTTATGACTGACGAAAACCTAGTAATGGAGGCTGAAATATTTCCATAAATAAATTTAATTAATATATCATAAATTGTTGAGCTTGGGGTTCTTAAACAGAACTTCTTCAGGGTATGTTGTGTATATTGTTTATTAATTTCAAATAAAAAAATCACCATTCAATATAAAGTTGTAAGTCTTCAGAGAACATTGGTGATTTTGCCTATCTCTTTGGGGGTTTCAGACTAAAAAAAGCACATCTAAATTTCTGTTTCCTGTGCAGTTATAACTATTAATTTTTTCTTAATGTAGAAAAATGCATGTCTAAGTCTTAACAGTACATTTGCATAAATCTAGACTGCTGATTAATTTTTTTTTTAGTGTCTGAGTTATATCCAACTTGAAATTCTGCTTTGATATGTGTATTCATGCAAACTGCTGATTCAGTACAGCGCATAGTGAAATTTCTTGTAACTTCATTTTACTTTGGTAAGAGATTTCTTCTCTATCTCCTAAGAATGAGAAAATAGGTTAGGGAACTAGGAGACCTAGATTCTAGGTGTTTCTTATATTGATGGAGTTAAAGCCTGAAGTTCCTGCATCCCTGAAATTATTTCTTGGTTTAAATCTAGCAATAGGGGTTATCTCCATTCTTCCATTTGAGTTTCTTTTTGCAGAGTGGTCTAGATCCAGATTTAGAGTGCAAAAGGGTGCTTGACTCTCAATCATAATAGTGAATTTACAAAAGGTGGGTTGTGTTCTTTCTCATGCATTTTCCTTTGGGTTGGATAAAGTATGAAATTGGTATCAGAACAAACAGTTCTTAGTCTTTCCTTTCCTCTCGACTCCCCAGTATAGTGACTTCATACCTGGAGTGAAGTTGTATTTATTCTTAATTAAACTGATTCTAGCCCCATGGATCGTGAATATGTTTCTGTGTATGGTGTAAAGTGTTACAGCTTCAAACTAAAGGGCCAAGTGTAAACCATTCCTTGCTTTAATTTGGACTTGCTATATGGTCTCTGCTGTGAATGAGGAAATATGTGGCTGTGAACCCTGTATGGCTGACGAGGGCCTAGAGCAAAGTGTAGCTTATTGTCCATTTGGACATCTGTTATTTAATAAAAATTGGAGATGTTCTGGATTACTCAACTTGCATTAATCAACTAATTCAAATAGTTTTGTTTTAATCTGAAAACCTGTGGAGTTGTAATACTTGACATCTGAATAAATCAACAAGTGACTCCTAGTCAACAGTAAAATACTGTCTCTTAGCACTGATGTCCCACTTCCATGTCATAAAAAAAAAAAAAAGCAGCCAAACGACAACAAACATTACACAAAGGGAAGAGGGGGCTTTGGAAACTTTTATCAGGAGGAGAAGGTAAAAATACATTTAAAAAAACCTTGTTATTCAGATTTGCTTCCAATTTTCATGTGCTAAGTGAGTTATAGCAATAGATTGTCTAAAGACAATTTTAAATTCTGCTCTGAGTCTTATCAAGTCAATTGAAATTAACAATTTGCTTGAAGCCTTTTATTTTTGTTATTTGAAAGCAAAGCACTTTGCAAGCACAATTTGACAGTGCTTGTTGGCTACTCAAAATGATTAAATATGATCTATTATCTCCTTAGTTTCTTATTGTTATAATTGAAGTACTTAAAAGTAAGGATGCTTTTGTATAATGGTATGATTTCTCCTTGTGTATTCTGGCTTCCCCTAATACCTAAAGCAATTGTTATCATCATCTTTCATTTGCTGAATCATGTATCAAATGGAAGCCTACTGAAAAAAAGCCACTGAAGTGATGTTAGTTCTAGGCACTTATAGTTTGGTTTCATGGATTTGAATGAAATGTTTAGTAAGTTGAGTGGTAAATGGGAAAGACTGAGATGTAATTTTATGTTTAGATATGTTTAAGCCTAGTATCATTTCTTATTTTTCAAGGACTGAGGGTAGCCCAGGATGGCTGTAGCTTCATATGACCAGTTGTTAAAGCAAGTTGAGGCATTAAAGATGGAGAACTCCAACCTCCGACAGGAGCTAGAGGACAACTCAGATCACCTGACAAAGCTGGAAACTGAGGCATCTAATATGAAGGTATTGCAACCTATATGTCTGTGTATTATCATTTCTGTTATTGTCTTTTGGTTTTGATTATGTATGAGTGTTTTAATAGACTAGTAGTTTCTCAAAAAATGTTATGTGTTTTTAGATTCCTACAGAAATCCCTTTCCAGGCTGTGTAAGGGAAAACTATTTTCATAATAATTTGATTAATTGTTTTTGAAATTTGAAAACTAAACATTTCAAAACAGCTTTTAGATACACCTTTCCATTTTCATATTTTCTTTTCTGGTCTGTCATGATAAGCTCTATCATTTTTACCACTGCTGTACTTCCCAGCAGGAAGTCTGGTCTGTTGACATAGCTTTTGATGAAGCAAGTATTGCTTACCTTCTGAAAATAGTGGAGGGACTGGATATTTCCAGTGTTTTAAGGTAAGTATAAAAAATTTTAGTTTTATTACAATATTTACTTAACATCCCCAAAAGAAAAACTCATTTTAAAATAATACCACAAGTCTTTAGTCTCTCCCAAGGCCTAAATTTATATTTACTAATTTCACCCAAATGTGTCTGTGTTGTGGTTTAACCCTGGATGGTGACTAAGCACTACACAGCCACTCACTCACTCCCCCCACAGTGGGATGGAGGATCGGATCGGAAGAGTAACAGCTAGAAAACTTGTGGGTTGAGATAAAGGCAGTTTAATAGGGAAAGCAAAAGCTGCACATGCAAGCAAAGCAAAACAAGGAATTAATTCACTACTTCCCATGGGCAGGCAGGTGTTCAGCTGTAGAGGAATTGTAGAGGAATGAAGCTGGGTTAATTAACATTGATAATATACAGCTGTGGGCTTGCTTCAGGGGTGGTGGGTTGGCTGATGTGGATACTGTGCAGCTGTGGCTGGTTCCTGCCAAGTAGCGAGAGAGAGAACAGCACTGACAGTAGATGAACTTTTGAAACTTTGTGGGGGATTGGTGGCTGTGCTGGGGCAAGGCATGGGAACTACTTATTGAAGTTAACCTGGTATGGGATGGTATTAAAGCCTTGTTGCAGCCAGCTAGTTTTGATAGTGCTGTGACATTCAGCCATCCCCAGGAAAGCAGGGCTCCATCATGCATAGCGGTTACTTATGGTATTTGTCTTCCTAATACCAAATGTCCCCACCTTCCTTCTTCCCCCAGTTTATATACTTGGCGTGACATCACATCATATGGTGTGGAATATCCCTTTGGCTAGCTTGGGTCACCTGTCCTGGCCATGTCTACTCCCAGTTTCCTGTGCCCCTCTAGCCCTCTGGCTGGCAGGGCCCAAGAAACTGAAAAGTCCTTGTCCTAGTATAAACATTACCCAGCAACAATTAAAACCCATCAGTGTCCTATCAACATTTTTCTCACACCAAATCCAAAACACAGCACTGTACCATCTGCTAAGAAGAAAATAAGCTCTATCCCAATTGAAACCAGGACGGTCTGTCTAGTGTTTAATTGGCAACGTGTAGGTCTTCAGAGCCACCTATCCAAGAAGAAACACTAAGCTCAAATGGAGTTTATCTTCCTACTGATCAAAATCCATCTGTGGGTACAGTTATGTTTGTGTGATACATGGCACTGAACAGGGTAGAATTTCACAGGCAATATAGCTGCATTAATGTAGTGCTCTTCCTGAGTTTGCAAATCTTGTTTCTTGGTGCTACAGCTGGGAAAATTGGAATGCTTTTGCTACCTAAGCTAACATGGCTTAGAAATTTTTGCTGTCTGCATATACTACTGTATAGTGTAAGCATACTCTTAAAACAACATTTGTATGCCCATTTCCTTGCTTTACCATGTTCATGTGGTAGATTTATTGTTACTTTATAATTATATGAAATGTGCTCATTTGATGAATGTAGAAATTAAAGTATATTTAAATAGAACTTTCTTTTTCTCTAGCACCTAGATTGAGCTATATATTAATTATAATATTTGAATATTCATATATATTCAGGAGGAAATTTTTCTTTTGTTTTGAATTACTGTTTTGCCAGTAGACGGGGTCAGCACAAAGGAGATGGACACCTAAAGTAGTGAGTTTATCTTTACTTACATTTAAAGTAATAGAATAGTAAGTGAAATAATACAGCAAGAATAAAACAAGACAAGGTAATGTGTCTAATCACTGCTACATATGACAGACTGTAGTGGTTAAGAAAGATACATCACCAATTGCCTTAATACTTTACTATCATCCAGATCTACAGTCGCTGGGGAGCCCCAGTTACAGCAAGGATTTGGAGAGTCTTTCCTAGCAATTGGGAGATCTTACACAGTACACCCACTTATAGGTGAGGTCACTGTAAGAGGATCCAGCTTTAATACTGTTAAATAAACAAGCTTACCTATTTTCAAATGCAGAAACATCTGGTTTCACTCTCCTCATATTCCTCTAAAACCTGGCCAGGGCTCAGGGAGGAACCAAGGGAGTTTCCCTTATCTAATTGATTTTAACCACCGGTTTTCAAGCAAGGCCATGTATCTGGTTTCATAGCCTTGACTGCATGCCTCTAAGCGAGGAAGGATGCACTATATCTTTGATAATGATTATATTCTAAGTTACATCTTTCACTAATGATTGTGCGTTTTTTGTGAATGATTGGATACTAAATATATATATATAAAACATAAAACATTCGGTTGGCGGCTTCATCTAAAGGTCAACTTGGGCTCAGGTCCTGTTGCTCAGGCCTCAGTACTTCAATTACTGTCATTAGTTATGACAATACTTGAAAGAACTACATATTTTTTAGTTACATTTAATTTTTGCATTACACTGTAAGATGAAATTTACTTTCTGAATTGAAGTGAAATTAGTCTTTTACACCAGCTACTTGAAACTATATTTGGCATTAACAACTCTGAAAAGAATTGCTTATTGGCTTAACTATGTATCGGAAAATTCGAGTTAGATCTGTCACTTTTATTACTAAGATGATGATATAACAAATTTATTAATAACTCCTCTCCCTTTCTCCTTGTCATTGCAGTCTATAATAAGGGAGTGAAGAGTAGGAGAGGTGATCTTCCTCATGGCTTGAAAAAGGGACAAAGTCTTTTCTCTTTTTCCCCATATAGTTTTTTTTCCTTTGACTTTTGTGTGTATAATTAAACTTCCAGTGACTTGGAAACATGCCATCTTTATAAGGTGGTCTCTGGGTTATTGATTTGGGATGTGGGACATTTTTATGTCCTTACTTCTAATGTGGCAGATCACCAAACAGTGATTCTATCAGACTCCACAAAACTGTCTTGATTAGTATATTTTGAGGAGATATTTCATTATTTTTTCTTCTGAAGTGCTTTCCTGGACCTGAGAAATGTATCCTAAAAAACCTCCACCAAACTCAGTATGTTTCTCTTTGCGTGGGGTGGCAGGGGGAGAGGATTGTTTAGATTAATTTGATTTTTTTTTTAAAATAATATCTCTATTCTATTAAAAAATCCCAACCTGGTCTATTCCTCATGATTGTTTGCTCCTGGACCTGAAGTGAGACACTGTTTCTTTACCTTGTTTGTTTCATATGTATTTGAAAAGTGTTCAAACCTCGCTTTGCTTTATCTTGAATTTGAAAGATGGTTTAGGAATGATCTTGGGAGTTGGAGTCTGGGTGAAATAAATTTGAGATCATTGCAGGATTCTCTTTGGTCAAGAGATAATTTTAGTTTTATAAGCTTTTAGGAGGAGGTACGTCATGGCTTTGTTCCACTGAAAGAGACTGCTTGCTTCATAGTTTGTGTAGTTCTAGCGCTGTGTTTAGGAATAATTACAAGAAAAGTAATCAGAAGGACTTTCAACCTCCACTTCTGTTTTTTCAGTTTTCTTTGTTCAACGATTTCCTGACTTGATAGTCTCCTTATCTCCTTCAGGTGCCCACTTTATCTTTTCTAATTATTCAGAGTACATTCCTTTCTCAACACAAACAGAGCATCACCCAGAGCATTGTACCAAATTCATCCTGACTAATTTTTTTTTTTTTTTTTTGTAAGACCTTGGTCTGTTTCAGTCCAAACGCTTTGGGAACCAGTGATGTAATTTACATATTTGCTTTTTACTCTTACAGGTGCAATTGTTATTTTCTTGTACAGGATGAATAGATGGAGATCAACAAAAAAAGATGCAAGAATGGCAAAAACTTTACCTAAATTCATACTGAAATGAAAGCAATATTTAAATTTTTGTTTTAGGGAAATCATGTGCTGCTGCTTTGTATTTTCATAGTTTGTTTTTAGAGGGGTTTTCTTTGGTATTTGGTTGTTTTTTTGGTGTGGTTGTTTTTTTTGTTGTTTTCGGATCATTGTCCTCATAAAGGTTTTAGTTTTAATAATTTTCTGTGAGATGTGGGGTTTTCTTCTTTTATTTTGTTTTTTTTTTTTTACTTTGGTGTCCAAGAATGGTTTATTTTTGGTGTGGATAATATTTGAGAGAGTTTTTTCTACTAATTAGACAGTAATAAACCTTGAGATGCTTTGTTATATTGGATTGGAATGGATTTTGACTAAATACAAAAACAAATACTAAGATATTTTGAAGGTTGTGAATGTGTTTGTGCAGTGTTAAGCAAAGATAAGATAATGTAGTTGGAAAATAAATAATTTTAAGCCAATAGAATATAACCTACTAGATTTATTGCAGCTGTGTATGTTTCCTGTGGTTGATTAGTAATTAAATTAGCAGTATTAAAGGTAAAAAGTGTGCTTAATATGATGTCAGTGCTTTTCATCTTGTTTCTGTCATGCTGGATTTGTGAGAATGAGAAACCTTTATTTCTTATTAGAAATGAGTGATTTTTAACATAAACTGTAATTAAATTATTTTCTGTGCAAATATAACTTCCTATAATATCTTTTTATGACTATTTAAGAGGATGAACATACAAATCATAACAGGAATAACAGGCCGATTAGCAATTTAGCAACTTTACAGAACAGAGTAGTTTAGTGTCTTTATTTAAAAGAAAATCTTAAAAAAAAGTAATACTTCTAGTTTTGAATATTGTAGCATAAGTTTTTATAAAAACAAAAATTGATGTTCAGAATGTTTCAGGTGACGTGCGGAATTAGACTCTATAACTCGAAAGTTATAAAGTAGGTATGTTTATTGCGCGCAGATGCACGGGGGATCGCTCCTCCACAAGCGTGCATACCCGAAGTGACGAACCATCTCACACTTATACAATGAACATTCAATTAACGCCTATACATATTCGTTACCTAAACCCCGCTTCGTATGTTAATTAGCTTATCAGTCCGTTTCCTGGAATGTGGTGGTCTTGCAGGTTTGTAGGTGATTCATGTCCTTGTGACCATCCGATCTTCTCCAGCAAGGAGACTTAGCACTCCCTCCCTCTAGATAGCATTTGAATGTCTCTCATCTTTTCTCATTCTCTTTTAGATAGCCCCTTTGTTAGAGAAAGAAGGGCAGGCATCTCCCGTCTCCCCTTTGTTAGAGGAAGAGGGGCAGGTGTCTCCTCAAAACTGTAGTTGTCTCCTCAGAGCTGTGTGCCTATGTGACCAGACACCGCACCCACGACTAGTCACCATACTGTTATAAATTGAGACCACAACGGATCATAATCCAATTAAAATTTTTATTAATTATAGCAAGTAGAATATGAGCAAAACCAGCGCTGGACGACAGGGGAGTCTGCGCTCCGCCAACTGCCGTCCTGAGCAGTTCAAACAGTCCCTTTTTATACCTTTTTTTTACTTTCGTGTTCATGAAGTAGTGGAGGTGTTGACCCTTCATTCATATGCACAAGCGGCATCCTGGACACCAGGCTGTTATCTTTCACAAGCGGCATCCTGGACACCTGGTGGTTATCTTATCTTTTGTTGCCTAATCTTTACATTGGGCTTAACATAAATCTTAATAAACAATACCCTAGTCCATAGTTTCTTACAATCCCCCCCCTTTTTTTTTTTTCTTTTTATCCTATTATTGTTTATTAGACGCTGCTTTCATTCTCGGCACTGTGAACAAACCTTTTTCCACAATCCCAACATTTATCATAACACTCACAAGGTAATACCTCACAATTACAATAGGCGTAGTTTTCACGTGGCATAACGCATTCGCAACAATCTTCATCCTCATTAATAGATACACTCTTATATTTTGCCCTAGACCTCGTAGTTAAAATAAGCAATTTAGCTATGTCAAACCGTTCTCTAATAAAGTGTAGCGTAATATACAAGGCCCAAATATAAGTCCCAGAATCAACATAATAAGTGGTCCTGCTAAAGCAGACAACAAAGTGGTTAGCCAAGGTGAGATATTAAACCAGTTTTCATACCATGACCTGCCCGCCTCACGATCTTTCTTACGTTGATCTAACCTTTTCCGGAGTTCAGACATGGTGTCCTGGACTACTCCAGTCCTGGGGAAGTTCGGCCATTGTTGCTTTAGTGTCCCATTGTTCTGGTTCTTTTCTCCACAGTTTGTTCCTCCTCTGCCTTGCCCGTCGACTCGGTTGCTTCGAGCCACGGGGTGTACCATCTTCTCGGCAGCAAGGGAATTCTTCAGGAGAACGGCTGCTTCGGGCTTTCTGCCTGTTTACATAGGCTTCCCACTTTGCAGCTTTAATTGCCACCCACATTGTTCCCATTTGTCCGAGTAAATTTGAGTTTCAGTTCTTTTTTATCTGGGGTTACTTTCCACGAAGTTGCAGGGGCTTTCTTAATCCGGGTATGGTGAATCCAAGAATTCTGTCCCTCAACCTTGATTGCAGTGTAGGTGGTGAGTAGGACCTGAAAAGGTCCGGTCCACTGTGGTTCCAGGGTTTTATCTGCAAAACACTTAACGTATACATAGTCCCCTGGTTGTATATCGTGAACAGGTCCATCCAGACCCCTACTGCGTGTTCCCATCACATGCTTCTCAATTCTTATTAATTGTTTGTTTAGTGCCACCATATAGGAAGTCACTGTTTCTTCACCAATCTGTGAAGACATCCCCTTTTGTACCCCATAGGGTCGTCCATATAAAATTTCAAATGGGCTAAGCCCCTCTTTTGCTCTCTGTCTAGTTCGAATTCGTGTAAGAGCTAATGGCAAAGATGGGGCCAAGTTAGATTTGTTTCTTGGCCTAACTTGACAATCTGTTGTTTGATTAGATGATTCATCTTTTCCACCTGGCCACTCGATTGTGGTCGGTATGGGGTATGTAATTGCCAATCTATTCCTAGATGGTGGCTGATCTGTTGTACTATTCTGGACACAAAATGTGGTCCTCTATCCAAGGACATTACTGCTGGGACTCCAAACCTAGGTATTATCTCTTGGAGTAGTATTTTGGTCACTTCCCGGGCTTTAGCAGTTCTGCACGGGAAGGCTTCTGGCCAACCTGAAAAGGTATCTGTTAGTACCAACAAATATCGATACCCCCCTTTTCAAGGAAGTTCCGAGAAATCGATCTGCCAATGTTGCCCTAGAACATTCCCTCTGCTAATGTTCCCTAGTTTTATTTTATTTGCTGTATTGGGATTATTGCGTAAACACATTTCACATTGCTGAGTCACCTGTTTTATTACAGTATACAAGTTTCGCCCTTTCAATTTCTGATTTAGACTTTATATAAAGTATCAGCTCCCCAATGTGTCTTATTAATAATAGGGCTGTGGCCCATATTAAATTGGATGGTACCACTATACAACCATCCCTTAAATAAGTCCACTTACATAATTTTATTTTATAATTCATGTCCTGAATTACCTTTAAGTTTTCTTTAGAATAGTTTGGCTCTTGATCTGTACTTACAGTTTGGATTTTATCGTCTGGTATTAAGGGTAATTCCTCCTTTCCTACCTCCTCTGTTACTCATCTGGCCTCACGGTCGGCCAGGCAGTTTCCAATTTCCAAATCGGTGCCTCTATGGGCCACCTTATGTTCTTCCTTCCTGGATGACCCTCTTATAACAGAGGGGGCCATTCCTCACATCAAGGTCTGGCATGGCATATGTTCCCACCACTCAACGCCTACTGGGTTGCAGCCAACAGCGGAGCTCAAGATTCTTCTTGGTGGCAAACACAGAGGCCAACCCAGTCTTGCCCTTGACTATGGTAGGAGGCACCTGACCAACCTTATTCCTTGTACTTCGTTGTCAATGCAGAGTTTAAACTGCACATCCTGTAACAAGTCACTGTCATGGCAAAACACACAGATTTACATTAGTAGAACTACTACAGAGTGTATTTTATTTCAGCTTTTCTGCCAATATCCCCACAGCCTTGCTGACCAAGGGATATTGTTTTATCTGAACTGGGCAAGCCTCCCCCTTATCATTTTTACTGTAACAGGTAAAGCATTTTTCACCTTTCCTGGAATTTATTTTCAGATACACCTGGTTAAAAATTTCTTTTACTTCAGGGAGGTCCTCTTTTCCTCTTTTCTGTTGAATTAAAGATAAGCTCAATATTTCAATTACTTGATCATATTTAACTTTTCATTTCCCCTTCTTTAAACGTCTAGATGTTCTAATAAATCTCATGCCAACAAAGATTTTAGTGAATTTGGCATTCTTATTTGTGTTTGTTTTTTTTTTTTACTTTGTACTTTAAAGGTTTCAGGATGTTTTCCTGGTGGCTAGCAGCTCCCACAACTGTAACAAATTTATTTATTTATTTATTTTTTACTGAAGTTTAACAAGTAAGTTGGTTTTGTATTTACTGAAATTCCACCTCATACCTATTCCCTGCCCTAGAGGGGCCGTTACCGGTCCTGTTGTACTGCAAATGCTGCAGCAATTGGGGTGACATTATCAGGTCCTTCTGCTCAATCGTCAGCAATAGCAACCCCCTCCTCCTCACCAGCAGAAGGGTTCGGGGCAGGAGATGCTCTTCCTGCTCTGCAGGTTACACAAGCCTGCCTCTGCAGCAGCACTTCTGTTTTAACTCTTTCTTACCCTGAATGCAAATCTGCTCCTTGTTGCTTTAAATCTGTGTTATTACATATCAGGCCTTCCCAGGCAAACAGAAAACATCCTGCCATGCATCCCAGCATGATTCAGTCGCACCTTCGAGGGGGTACGGGGGTTTCTACAAACTCACCCCAACACTTACACACGCACACGCCTCAGGTTTTACATACAGCAGTACAAGTTTTTATATCTTACAACATGTTTCATTCTGGTTGCTCCACAGAAGAAACCGCAACCTGAACTTTTTAACACAAAAATTTCAACAAGAACATCTTTCTAGTTTAGGTCTCAGTTTTTTTCCTATCCTTTTCTAGAGCCACAATCAAAGATCAGGTGATGTTAATCCCACACTCTTTCTAGTGCTAGTACCATAGGATCCCGAGGGGGTACTAATCCACAGTCCTTTTGCCACTCAGGTTTATCCCGGAGGACGAAGAACATGTCTGCATATGATACTTCATCCCATTTTCCCTCTGTCCTCAGAAACAACATTAATTGCAGGAGAGTGTTATAATCTAACGTTCCTCCCTCCTGAGGCCATTTCGCATCACTCCCCAATTTATACAAAGGCCACCACTGATTACAATATTTATCCAATTTCCTTCTATTTTCGGTACCACCATGTCCTACGATATCACTCCAACGTTTTAATATACAACCCAAGGGCGATTTTTCACAGGGCTTACTCCTTCCATTTCCCATTTTGCAATTTTAATTACTTTGTTTTTTTCTTTTTTTTTCCGGCCGCCTTAGCCACCCAAGGTCAGAAACGCGGATAGAGCTTCTTACTCGTTTTGCACTCAAACGCCTGTCTCAAGCACTCTTGCACTCACACTCAGTCAAAATAATTAAGCTATACACGAAAAATCAAAATGCGCATCTCAATCACACCATTCACACTCTCCGGGCAGCCCGCAGTCACACAAGCAGTATGTCATACGGTACCGTGCACTTATGTACAACTTTTAGGAACACTAACAGTTCACAAAGTATGCATTTCAATGAACAATTGCCAAAAAACAAACAACAAACAAAAAACCAATTTTTCCTGGTCTTAAGCAGAGTGTTAAGTTTTCCGCTATTTGCCACGAATTACCAGAATATTATTATTTTTCAACATACATTTCATAACTCCAAGTTTTAAACATGTAACAAGACAACACATAGAACAAACAAGACACAGAGCGCTATTTCAGTTGTTACATTCCAGGAATTCCCCAATTCTTAAAACAACCTAAAGGAAGTTTTTAGCTTCCTCTTTTTTCCTACGCAAAAGTTTCCCTTTTGCTGTGAGGTCCCTCTGGTTCCTGTGAGATTCCGCTTTATTCCGTCCCGCCCCCCGCTTTCCGTCACGAGGCCTCCGGGCTTTTAGGAATGGCAGGAACCTCGGGTTTGCTCGATCTGCCCTCAAGATCGCTAGCGGCCACCCCTCGGTCAGCAAACCCCCTCCCAAGGTACCTTTCCTCCTGGGGACTACGCTGCGCGCCGGACGTCTCCGTGCGTCTCACCAGCCGCCCCGTTACTAAACATACCGTTTTATCCGTGGATCCAGGGGTTTCTCTTCTGCTCCCGGGTGAACAGCTGAGAAGAGGAGGCTCCTCCGAGGAAATCTCCCGGGGCGCGCCTAGGAGCGTCCGCTCCGCAGCTGGTCCCTCAGCCGAGCAGAAATCCTCCTGCCTGGCTCGCCAAACTGACGTGCGGAATTAGACTCTATAACTCGAAAGTTATAAAGTAGGTATGTTTATTGCGCGCAGATGCACGGGGATCGCTCCTCCACAAGCGTGCATACCCGAAATGACGAACCATCTCACATTTATACAATAAAACAAATGAATATTCAATTAACGCCTATACATATTCGTTACCTAAACCCCACTTCGTATGTTAATTAGCTTATCAGTCCATTTCCTGGAATGTGGTGGTCTTGCAGGTTTGTAGGTGATTCATGTCCTTGTGACCATCTGATCTTCTTCAGGTGATTCATGTCCTTGTGACCATCCAATCTTCTCCAGCAAGGAGACTTAGCACTCCCTCCCTCTAGATAACATTTGAATGTCTCTCATCTTTTCTCATTCTCTTTTAGATAGCCCCTTTGTTAGAGAAAGAAGGGCAGGCATCTCCCCGTCTCCCCTTTGTTAGAGGAAGAGGGGCAGGGGTCTCCTCAAAACTGTAGTTGTCTCCTCAGAGCTGTGTGCCTATGTGACCAGACACCGCACCCATGACTAGTCACCATACCCACATTCCTTGAGCAGACACATACAATCACAATCGATGTCCATTATCCCCATTTCACACTATTTCTCCATATCACAGGAGCAAACTGACTTGCAGCATTTAGATAATCTGTCATAGTTTTTGGATATGAGATCTTTATTATCCTTGTATGAAAGTAGGACTTAATGGTCTATTTTCCTTAAGAGAACAGTAAATGCTGATCCTTTATACCAGGTTTTCCAGTGGCTGAATTGCAACCTTTCTTAGAATTTTACCCTTATAGGTATATAAAGTTTCAGATACTATTGGTACCCTTTATTCTTCTTGTCAAAACACTGAAGTTTACTTTAACGTGACTACAGAGAAGAGTGTCTCTTTCAAAACTTGTGACTCCTTTTATCCAAAACCTCCTTGATTAGGTAGGCAGGTGATCAGATTTTCTTTTAACTCACCTTCTCCATTTTATGGTGCCCTGGTTTCAGCTGGGACAGTTAATTTTCTTAGTAGCTGGTACAGCGCTGTTTTGGATTTAGTATGAGAATAATGTTGATAACACACTGATGTTTTTAATTGTTGCTAGGTAATGTTTATACTAAGTCAAGGACTTTTCAAGTTTCCCATGCTCTGCCAGTGTCCAATTCTGGGCTCCCCAGTTCAAGAGATACAGGGAACTACTGGAGCGGGTCCCACAGAGGGCTACAAAGATGATGGGACTGGAGCATCCCCCTTGTGAGGAAAGGCTGAGGGAGCTGGGCCTGTTTAGCCTGGGGCAGACTGAGAGGGGATCTTATCAATGTCTACATATATCTTAAAGGGCGAGTGTCAAGAGGATGGGGCCAGGCTCTTTTCAGTGGTGCCCAGTGACATGGCAAGGGGCAATGGGCACAAACTGCAACACAGGAAGTTCCATCTGAATATGAGGAAAAACTTCTTTACTTTGAGGGTGACAGAGCAGTGGAACAGGCTGCCCAGAGAGGCTGTGGAAGTCTCCTCTGGAGACATTCAAAACCTGCCTGGACACGACTCTGTGCAACCTGCTCTAGGAGAACCTGCTTTAGTAGGGGGGTGGACTAGATGATCTCCAGAGGTCCCTTAGAACCCTGACTATTCTGTGACTTTCCAATTTGTTTCCAAAGGAAGAATGTTTTTAGTTTTGTCTTGCCTTTTCCCTTTTATCTTTGGAGAAAAGATTTTTAGTTATCGCACATGGTAGAATGTTTTAGCAAGGTATACAGAAATAATGCTTTTTGAAGAATGATGTTAAGAAATTATAATATGAAAATAAAGTATTCAAGACATGAGAAATATTTACGTTAAATTAGATATACTTGATATGGAATTGCTATTATTGAATAGGCTACTGGTACTAAGCAAACTGGTGTAACTGAAATGTTTATATTTGAATTTTGAATTTAGTATGCTAGGTATTTCTGCATGCGTTCTTTTACACATTAGAATATTAGCATTGCTTCAAAACTGTCACTGGAAGCCTGATTTCCAGGTGATCTGAAATATCTGATTTAATTTCTGCTAAGAAATAGTCAGTTATAGCACAGTGGTTTATAGTTTCTTGATGTACCAAAAAAATATAGTAAAATCTCCATAGTAATTGCAGGCTTGGAGCTTAGGAATATTTCTGAACTATAGAGGGAACATGTTTGTGGCTTTGTCTCAAATTTAAGTGTTAACAATAGAAATTTTACAACAAAGGGATAAAATAGATATAGTAAAATGTCAGAAGTAATATTCATCAGTGTTCTAAAGTAACTAGAGTATGAAACTTTTGTACTGTTGACTGTAATATATAAGCTGTACTACCCTCTTCAGCAGTTGGGAAAATCTGAGTATGACCCCTTTGGCTTTAAGAAAAAGCAGATTGCAGCCTAAGAAAGAATTCCTTTACTAGAGTAATCATGAGATTTGGATAATGAAAATCACTCACCCAAATGATTTCCCTTCTGTCAACAGTCTCATCAGTTTGTCAGCCAGTCACATCTTGTTTGTTTGTGGATCGTTAAGTTCCTCTGTGATAGGTTCCCTCTTTGCAGCAAGTCAAGCAAATATGACTTGTTAGCCAATGCTGCTTTTCTGTGTAATCTCCACTATTTCAATTTATTGCTTGAGAGATGAGAAATCTTCTAACTCTTAGGTATCCCCATACCTGAACTTCTCTGACAAGTTTTCACTTGCTTCCTTATATATTTTCCTTTATTTGTTATGTGTTAAACATAAGGGTAATATTATACTGTCAAAACAAAAAATTTAAACTGAATAAGGTTTAGCATTCACTTTCTTATTTTTGCCATTCTACCAAACAGATGTATGCATTACTCAATTTATGCATATGTAATTTTCCTGCAGGAACTATTACATGTGTAAGTCCTTCTGGTTAAAACAGCTACTTGTACTTGTCAGACAATGTTAAAGCTCTAAACCAGAACACATAGCTTAATAATGACATTGTTATCTAAACAGTGTTTCTATGGAAAAGAAATAATGGAGCTTTTTATGTGTTGACTAAAAATAAAAAAACATGTACAGTTGAAAAGTGAAAAATTAAAAAATAAAAGTTAAAACCTCAACTAATGAATTGTAGCAGAGAAAATTGAGAAAAGTGATCTGGTATGCTGATGTTGAGCACTTGTTACCTCATATTCAGAGAGAGCAGTCCTTAGCTACCTGGACATCAATCAGTCATGTAATTTGATAACATAGGAAAAGGTGATAGTATTTTTGCTTAGCTGTTAATATTTGCTCTTGAAGCAAGAGGACTCACAATATAGTAAAGTATCCTGAACATGGTCTTTGAAATACAGAACTGTCATGTATAGAGGTGAGAAGACAACTTCTAAGAAGGAAGTGGGAAGAAAGGTTGGATGTTTTGGGTTGGTTTTATGGCTGAGTTTTTCTTGGTGTTTTTTTGTTTTTCTTTTTTCCCCTGCATCACAGTGCTGTTCTCAGGAAAAAGGGGTCCACTAGCTATTTCCAAATTTACCTGAGTTAACAGGTCTTTCAGAAGCTTGAAATACTCCAAAGACCGCTCTACATATCAAAGCCTTTTAGGCTTTTAAGCGAAGATTGCTGTCTGCAAATGCTATCTGTCTGACTTTATGTCAGATAATGTAGGAGCCTTGATTATTTGTCTGACTTGCTGACGGGGCATATGTTACATATAGAGATGGTTGCACCCTATGGCTAATGAGGATGTCCTTGAATGTACTTAAAAGCACAAGCACAGCTGAGATTTCCTGAGTAGTGATTTTTATCATACTACACGTGATCCTAAAGGTTGTGTCTGTTTCAGTGCAGTGTGGTGGGTTGACCTTGGCTAGTTGCTAGATGCCCACCCAGCTGCTCTTTCACTCCCCTTCCTCAACAAGACATGGGAATAAAATAGGATGAAAAAAATCATGGGTCGAGATAAGGACAGGGAGATCACTTACCAATTACTATCATGGGCAAAACAGACTTGACTTAGGAAAATTAACTCACTGCCAATTAAGAATAGAGTCGGCTGATGAGTGTATTTGGTTTATGTGGCAAGGTTTTGGTAGTGAGGGGGCTACAGGGGTAGCTCTGTGAGAAAATGCCAGAAGCTTCCCCTATGGCTGATAGAGCCGGTTCCAGCCAGCTCCAAGATGAACCCACTGCTGGCCAAAGTTTAGCCAATTGGCGATGTATGTAGAGCCTCTGTAATAACATATTTAAGAAGGGTTAAAAACTGCTCTGCAACAGCAGCTGGGAGAGGAATAAAAATATGTAAGAGAAATAGCTATGCAGACAGCAAGGTCAGTGAAGAAGGAGGTGCTCCAGGTGCCGGAGCAGAGATTCCCCTGCAGCCTATGGTAAAGACCGTGGTGAAGCAGGTTGTCCCCATGGAGGTTAAGGGTGGAACAGATATCTACCTGCAGCCTGTTGGAAGGACCCAAGTTCAAGAAGTTTGTGAAGGACTGTATCCTGTGGGTGGGACCCCACGCTGGAGCAGGGGAAGAGTGTGAAGGAGGAAGGAGCAGCAGAGAACTGTTATGAACTGACTGCAACCCCCCCATTCCCCCCCTGCACCAAGAAACAGAGAAGTTGGGAATGAAGCTGAGCATGGGAAAAGGGCGGTGGAGGAAGGAGTTATGGTTTTTTTTTCTTTCTCACTGTGGCTCACTTTTCTCTTGCTCCAGCATGGGTCTTCCCCATGGGCTGCAGTCCTTCAGGATAAACCTGCTCCAGTATGGGCCCTCTGTGGTCTGCAGTTCCTGTCAGGAGAGCCTCCTCTAGTGTGGTTCCTTCTCATGGGCTGCAGTTTCCTTCAGGGAATATCCACCTGTTCTGGCATGGGGTCTTCCATGGGCTGCAGTGTGGATATCTGTTCTGGTGTGGTCCTTTCCATGGGCTGTAGGGGCAGTGTCTGCTCCAGTGCCTGGAGTGCCTCCTCCCTCTTCTTCACTGACTTTGGTGTTCTCAAGATTATTTCTCGTTTGTTTGCTTGTTTGTTTGTTTTCTCCTCGCTTTTCATACTCACACGCTGCCTGTGCAGCGTTTTATCCTTTGTTAAATAGGTTTTCACAGACGTGCCACCAGCTTCACTGGTTGGCTCAGCTTTGAATCAGCCTTGTCCAGTCTTCCCTCTGCTACCAAAATCTTGCCATGTAAACCCAATACATTTTGTTGTGCAGCTGGCTGTAGATGAACTACATTGAGGACACAGTATCCATATTACGTATTTCAAGGGCATTTACTTTTTGTCTAGCTCCAGCCTGGTCACATGGAGTGAATGACCATTAATGGTCTGAGTATAATTTGCTCACTTAGTTTGATCTGAAAGGGATTTAGTTTACACTCTGAAATTACTTAACAATTTGAAGCAAAGTACAGTTGGTAGGGGCAGCTGTGAGACTGACTTAAAACTGATCCAAGCTAAAATACTAATGTAGATGTACCCTTACAGTACTCCATGAGTCAGGCAAGTTCTAAGTCAGGAAACTTGACCTCAGCTTGATCTTCAGAATTATTTCTGCAAAATAGTGTAGACGTAGTTAATGTATCTGTACTCCAGATTTCCTCTTCCTGGAGTACTAGCATGTAATTAAATAATGGGTGATTGCAGAGTGACTCTTTAGTAACTTTTAGTTATGTATCCAAATTTTATATTTACAAGACTGGCTTTAGGAATGCAGATTGAAGAAATTTGACTGTACTTTGTGTTTCCATTTCTCCATCTGTAAATTAGAGATAAGTGATATTCACTTTGAGAACTTTTAAAGAAGCTGATAACTTGTATTATTAGAGAAGATGAATTATTCACTATAGACTTTATGTTGTGACAGTGTTTGGGGAAATACTGTAGAATATATTTGATGGAAATTATAGTTATGAGACTTGATCACTGCTTACATTAAATATAGTTTACATTAGTGTCACAGTAGCTGTTGCAAACATGTATACTTGAGGGCAGGATAAGATGTTTTACCTTGATTTATTATTGTAAGGATTTCTTAATCAGGCTTTATTTCTTATAGGAGGTGCTAAAACAGCTGCAAGGAAGTATCGAAGATGAGACAATGGCATCTTCTGGACAAATTGACTTAATTGAACGACTTAAAGGTAAATTTAGAATTATGCTTTAAGTAGGTTCATTTGTTTCTTAGTTGCTTTAGGATAAAATTTTCCAACTCAGCTGTGTCTTCTTTCCAGTGCTACCTTTGGAAGTTAGGCATAATCTCAGTGTCTGTTATTTTTTGCCAATTATTTTAAGACACATTTTCAAAAAAGAATGCGCTCTTATGTTGCTTTTGCTACTGTTACCCCAAGGCTTCGTATGATATTTGCATTTGATACATCTTATGCTTTATTCACTACTTCACAAAAAACCTGCTTTTAATTGTTTAAATTCATGATGGATTAGTTCCACCATTTTTCTTAACTCATTTACATGTCTTGCTCTTTCCCTGTCACATTACTAGAACTGTATCTGTCATGCTGAAAACTGATGCACCCTTCCCTAGAGCATGTGGTGGAATGTGTATCCATCCCATTATATGGGATGTGCAGAGCAAGCCCAGATCAGTGATTCCTTGCATGCATATGTTATCCCTATCACAGAACAAGAAATATTGTAGAGGATGTCTACATTTAGGCCCCTATGGTGGAAACACTTATCATTTACATGATGGTGGAGCATCTGTGGGATCCCTGAGAAAGAGGCTATTAGGAAGTGGAACACGAGCAATTAATATGATATTTATGTCACACTGCCTGTTTTTTAAGGAAGACATGCATACTGGTGTCATGATACTGTACTGGTTGGTAGGACTGTAGTTTGGCCATCTCATTTTAGAGGATTAGTATTCTCTAATTGTACCATTAAGATTGGTTTTGTTTGCATTATGTTCTGTGTATCCTAAAGCAAAATGTTTTAACTGTTTCCATCCAAAAAGTCATAATTTGTTAACAAAGTATGAAATTAAGACAGAAATGATCTTTTAGATTTCAGCTCTGAAAATGTTTGCTCTTTATTATCCCAGAACTGAACTTGGAAAGTAGTGACTTCCCTGGAGTGAAGTTAAGGCCAACGGTGTCCATGCATTTATATGGGAGCTGGGAAGGGTCTGTGTCAAGCCCTTCAGGAGAGTGCAGTCCTGTTCCCACAGGATCATTTCCAAGAAGAGGATTTATGAATGAAAGCAGAGAAAGCACTGGCTATTTAGAAGAACTAGAAAGAGAGAGGTAAACTTCTTCATTTATTCATTTAGTATGCGTTGACTTCTAATTCTAACATGAAAATTTACTAACATATCTAATATTTAGCTATCATGCATATGATTTTGATCAGTGATATACTTATCCTACCAGGGAAGGAAACAAGGACTATACATTAGATTTAAATACACAAAACCATCAGAAATCCTAAACCACATAATATAGCTTCTGCATATATGTATTTCATTGTTACTGTTTGTTTGCTGAAGGTTATTTTATTTAGATCAGCAGATTTTCAGCACCTTAAATAGATTTTTGGAGGTGGGGGGTGGAGCATCCTAAACACCTCCATATCTCCTCACCACTATTGATAAGTGCTGAAACTGTAGCAATGCGATGGTGCAGTCTCAAAGAGGGTCCCCCATGGAGAGTCAGCCAAGTCACGACAATCACACCAATATGGCTACATGCCGTGCTCACTTTATTAAACAAACAGATCATATTTATAACTTAAACCGACCGCTCACACGACTCTACACACAGGTGATTGGATAAACGTCTCTGGCCACGTGGGGGTCTGTGTCACTGATCGGTGAGCATGCTGCAGGCGCCTGATCAGAGTGTGCCGATGAGAGTGTGTTGATTCCACGGTTCCCAGGACTTGCTCTGCACCTGGCTTCTTGTTTGTGCATAGCTTGTTTTCTTTCTCTCACTGCTTGTTCCCAGGACAATTCAAAGTTGCTCTGCAGCTTCAACTAACAGGCCTGGGTTGTCCAACCCGGACAATGGTAACATATGTCCTCGGGCCTTTAAAAATCCCTCTACACAGTCTTTCTCTTGTTTGCAAATGGTTTATAGCTACCATAGGTGGTTGATTGGTTACTTAATATTAGGAGTCGTCTACCTAGTGATTCTTTTCTCTTAACAAAAATGACTGCTAAACAAAGGCATCTTGAAGATGTCATTCCCATATGTTTTGTCAATTGGCAAAACCATAAACTTTGGTTTTTTTCTTTGAAGGTAATATGAAAAACATACATCTAGGGCATATTGCAAAGTTGTCCCACAATATCAGTCAATTGTGAAGGAAATGCAAAGTGACATGCAGCTGTTTCTGTTGAAGGCTGCTTTATATCCTAAAATGAATCTGACTGAAATCCCAGATGTCTTCAGAGGCCTCTGTAAGACAGGGGTTTCTAAAGATTGAGGCATTGAAAGCTACTTGATGGATGGGATGTGTTGTGGGCTGATCTTGGCTGGCTGGCTGCCAGGTGCCCACCCAGCCATGTTCTCACTCCCTCTCCTCAATAGGGCAGAGGAGAGAAAAATATAACAAAAGGCTTGTCGGTCACGATAAGGACAGGGAGATCACTCACCCGTTATTGTCATGGGCAAACTAGACTTGACTTGGGGAAAATAAATTTATTTTACTGTCAATTAATAACAGAGTAGGATAGTGACAAAAACTAAACTAAAAACACCTTCCCCCTCACCCATCCCTTCTTCCCAGGCTCAACTTCACTCCTGACTTCTCTATCTTCTACCCCCACTTTGAGTGGTGCAGGGTAATGGGGAATGAGGGTTGCAGTTAGATCATGTTAAGTCACAGTTCAGGAAAGCACAGTGAGATCACGTTGGGGTCACCAAATTGTTATAAACGATAACAATTAAAACAATTTTATTTTGGGTTCAATCAATTTAGGTTGAGAAACAATAAGCAAAAACAGCACTGGGTGTGCAGAGAACTCAATTAGTTCCACCACACGCACACCTGAGTCCTAAAAGCAGCGTCTTTTATGTCCGGATCTTGACCAATCTCTTCTTGCCAGATGTTTGTCCTGCTCTTTTCCCATTGGGTCGCCAGGGCACACCCTCTCCTCCTATTGGATCCTCTTTGGCGCACTTGTTTGAATCTCAGGGTCTTTGTCTCCTTTGGCGGCTATCCCTAGCATGTTTTCTTTATCTGCTTTCTTTATCTCCTTTAGCGGGCTTTTCTAAGCAGCGATTGCCTCAGGGGAAGGGGGAGCTTTTACATTGTTTCAAAGGAGAATCACACGTGCCCATTCATTACAATTGTGATACAGGCTTTAGATTTACACAGGGTACAACAATTACACTTATCACACTACATTCTATTTTTTACATGAATCATGACTGCGTTTATCACAATCATAATACTTTGTATCTGCTGCTCCTTCTTCCTCATGCTGTTCCCCTGCTCCAGCATGGGGTTTCTCCCATGGAACATAGTCCTTCATGAACTGCTCCAATGGGGGTCCTTTCCATGGGGTGCATTTTTTCATTAACTGCTCCAGTGCAGGTCCTTTTCCAAGGGATACAGTCTTTCAGGAGCAGACTGCTCCAGTGTGGGTCCCCCATCGACCACAGTTCCTGCCAGAAAACCTGCTCCCGCTTGGGGTCCTTTCCACAGGCCTCAATTCCTGCCAGGAGCCTTGCTCTGGTGTGGGCTCTCCATGGGCTGCAGTTTCCTTCAGGGCATATCCACCTGCTGTGGTATGGGGTCCTCCATGTGCTGCAGTGTGGGTATCTGCTCTGACATGGTCCTCCATGGGCTGCAGGGGACAACCTGCTTCACCATGGTTTTCTCCACAGGCTGCAGGGGAATCTCTGCTCTGGCACTTGGAGCACCTCCTCCCCCTCCTCCTTCACTGACCTTGGTGTCTGCAGGGTTGTTTCTCTCACATATTCTCACTCCTCTCTCACAGCTGCTGTGCAGCATTTTTTTAACCCGTTCTTAAAAATGTTATCACAGGTGCTACCAACATTGCTGATTGGCTCAGCTTTGGCCAGTGGTGGGTCCATCTTAAAGCTGGCTGGAACCGTAATACAAAAGCTTGGTGGGTAGCACTTTAGAAATCCCTGCTCTAAAGGGCCTTTCCTGGTGTTTAGTAAAACTTTTGCAATCAAGAGCTGAAAGGAGTATACTTTTCCTCTAAGGTACTATGTCTAGATCCCTTTCAATCCTATCAATAAAATTGAAGCAATTTCCTATGAGTCTGTTCTGATCCTCATCTAGTAGATACTGCATTTTTTCATTTTCCTAGTCAGGATCACTAATCATGCTTGCTTTCTCTCTTAAAATCTAGGTTCACGAAAGGTTGTATGAGAATATTTTCCCTTAATTTATGAATCTCTTCCCACTTGCTCATTCCAGTCTTTAAGAATATTATGTGTCTCCCATTTGAACTAATGGCTATCTTCCCTTCCAGTTTTCCATTGAAGTTGTCTTTCTTTGTAGTGCCTAGGGTATTAGCAAGATTAATGGAACAGAGTTCTGCATGTATAATATTTCATAGGGACAGGGCAACTTGGTTCTAATTCAGGTAGCCTTTTGATGTTCATCTTAACAAAACAGTGTACTTGCTTGTATTCTTTCCAGTGCTGTATTCTACCACATTATAGTAAAATTTTTAAGTGTACTTGGGGCTTTCAGTTAAGCTCCGATTCAACTCCAGGTCACTCAGAACAAGGAGTATTAATTTATAGCAACTGGAGTTCTTCAGTATGGTTAGTACATCTGTTATATGATCTGTGATCCTTTCCCACTATTGTGGATTCTGAGGTGACAGATTTTTGGATATTTTTCTCAATGATAATGACAGCTTAAGCAGTGAACTGATCTTTGTTTAAAATGATCCTGGGGAAAAAAAGAGAGAGGGATATTTTAATTTGAGATTAGTTCACTGATCTGATTATGAAACACTACGCAAGCAGTGTTACTGTCACAATTGAGGGGGTGAAGATTTGTGCTGCTGAGAAAATGATCTATAGAGACATGCTCATATAACATCTGGCTTCATTATTAGTAATGATTAATAATCAAAACTGCCCTATTCATTACGCTGTTTGAGGGGACATGTAAGAACACTTAGGGCCTCAGCATGGCCTCTGAATAGCCAAAAGAAAGAATTTGAGGGTGGAGAACACAGGACAGTGCATATAGAATCACTGCTTTCTGAAAAGAAAACTAACTACTTATTTTCCTATGCTCTGTGTTTAAATTTGTTTGGCAAGTTTAGTAAGTTTCTGTGTTTCTAAACATATATTTAACAAATATTTTTTTTTCTAGCCAATTTTGTTGTTTGTATTAAAACAGACTTTCAAAGAATTAATGGAATTTGCAAATCCCAATATTAAAAACAATTTTGAAAGAAAATAATATTTTTCAGAGTCCTGAAATGGGAACGTTTCCACCCAGGAATCTAATATATTGGCACAACACAGGCTCCTTGTGGGCAAGAGTGTTTGGATGAGGACCAAATCATTTATTAACTGTGTGTGAATTTGGCAAATTCACTAGATGTTGAGCTTGGCCAAAATGATCTTCTGAAGGGGAAAAAAAAAAAAGGATTCAATTACCAGAATAAATGATTAAATTGTTCACATATTTCTCTTTTGCTTATCTTCCATCTAGTTACGAAGTGTTTAAAGGAGGGGAAGAGGGTGTATGTGTTTAGGTTATTAGTTCAGAACAGAATTCCTATTAAATGTACCCTGCTTTCTCTCTGGCGAGGTCAAGATATATTTGATTTTACTGAATTATTGAAGCACATACCTAAAAAAAATTTAATCGCATTTTCTGTAGAAACAGCTAACATATCCTAAAAATTTGCTGTCTCAATAATATTTTTTTTAATGCAGACAATTCTGTTTAATTTTCCTATTTTAGGTAAAACTCTCTTTCAGCCAAGCAATACATGTTTTGCCTCTGGTGTTGAGCAAAAGCTACTGTTTGAAATATCAGTAGCTTTGAGAGTAATTTTCAGGAATTGTTATCTTTTCAAGAATTTTTCATTTTATGGCCTACAGATGGAAATGAAATTATTAATTATAATTAAATAATAGGAGTAGCATATATTTTGTTACCTTTCTTACTAGGAATAACATTGACATATTTATCAAAAAAATATTTCCAAAAGAAGAAACCAATTTTCTGTGATCCTGCATTCATTCAGCTTATTGTTGGGAGCTTAAAAAAAACCTCACAAAACTCCACAAAAAACAAACCACCACCACCACCCACCCACACACATTAGACAAGTCTTTAGAAATACTAGTCCTGTAGAAAAGCAGTTCAAATTGAAAAACTTTTTTTCCTCATAAAAGCATTATAATGTTCAAAAAAACTCCACTTGTCTTGCTGCATTCTCACTGAACTTGACAGTGTATGGCAGAGAACAGAATATTGTGAAAATACTGATATAAACAGTCTTGGGGTGTAAAAAGATGGAATAACTGCATTAGGTTTTTTCATCAAAATTTTTCTTTGATCAGTAACAGCTCTTCCACCTTAAACACTCTCCTAAGCTCAAAATCATGATCAGCAATGGTCAGAAACAGATGAGAATAATCTGAGACATGCTGTTGTGGTTTAACCCCAGCTGGAAACCAAGCACCTTGCTGCTGCTTGCTCACTCCCCCTCACCCAGAGGGAGGGGGAGGAGAATCAGAAAAGAATGTAAAACTTGAGGGTTGAGATAAGAACAATTTAATAGGTAAAGCAAAAGCCATGCACACAAGCAAAACAAAGCAAGGAATTCATTCAGCACTTCCCATGGGCAGGCAGGTGTTCAGCCATCCCCAGGAAAGTAGGGGCTCCATCACGCGTAACGGTTACTTGAGAAGACAAACACCATAATGCCAAAAACCTTCCTCCTCCTTCCTCCAGTTTATATACTCAGCATGACATCACATCATATGGTATGGAATACCTCTTTGGCTAGCTTGGGTCACCTGTCCTGGCTGTGTCCCCTCCCAATTTCCTGTGCCCCTCTGGCTGGCAGGGCCTGAGGAACTGAAAAGTCCTTGATTTAGTATAAACATAGCAACGATCAAAACCATCAGTGTGCTATCAACATTGTTCTCACACCAAATCCAAAACACAGCACTGCACCAGCTACTAAGAAGAAAACTAACTCTATCCCAGCTAAAACCAGGATACATGTCATTAGAAAAAGCATTTACAAATAAAAATAGGTTTTATAAGGATTGACTTAATTATACTTTTGCAAATTTAATTCCATAGAATGGTTTGGGTTTGAAGGGACCGTAAAGACCATCTAGTTCCAACCCCCCTGCCATGGGCAGGGACACTTTCCACTAGACCAGGTTGATCAAAGTCCCACCCAAACTGGCCTTGAACACTTCCAGGGATGGGGCATCCACAACTTCTCTGGGCAACCTGTTCCAGTGTCTCACCACCCTCACAGTAAAGAATTTTTTTCCTAATCTCTCATCTAAATTTACTCTCTTTCAGTTTAAAGCCATTACCCCTTGTCCTATTGCTACAGACCCTACTAAAAGGTTTATCCCCATCTTTCTTATAAGCCCCCTTTAAGTACTGAAAGGCTGCTATAAAGTCTCCCCAGAGCCTTCTCATGTCCAGGCTGAATAACCCCAACTTGCTCAGCCATTCTTCATAGGAGAGGTGCTCCAGGCCTCTGATCATCTTTGTGGCCCTCCTCTGGACTTGCTCCAGCAGGTACATGTCCTTTTTATGTTGGTGGCTCCAGAGCTGAACAC
Source organism: Falco peregrinus (assembly GCF_023634155.1). NCBI lineage: Eukaryota > Metazoa > Chordata > Aves > Falconiformes > Falconidae > Falco > Falco peregrinus. The sequence goes on from NC_073743.1 coordinate 28,741,662, forward strand.
AGTACTCCAGGTGGGGTCTCATGAGAACAGAGGGGGAGAATCACCTCCCTCAACCTGCTGGCCATGCTTCTTTTGATGCAGCCCAGGATATAGTTGGCTTTCTGGGCTGCAAGTGCACATTTTCAGGCCATGTTGAGCTCTTCATCCACCAGCACCCCCAATTCCTCCTCCTCAGGGCTGCTCTCAATCCATTCTTTGCCCATCCTGTATTTGTGCTTGGGATTGCTCTAACCCAGGTGCAGGACCTTGGCCTTGTTGATGAGGTTTGGACAGGCCCACCTCTCAAGCCTGTCCAGGTCCCTCTGGATGGCATCCCTTCCCTCCAGCATGACTGCACCACACAGCTTGGTGTCATCGGCAACCCTTCTGAGGGTGCACTGAATCCCAATGTCCATGTCACTGACACAGATGTTGAACGGTGCCAGTCCCAGTACATACCCCTGAGGAACACTATTTGTCACTGTTCTCCACATAAACTGGACATACCCAGTGCATGGACACACATGGAGGGGGGGAAAAAAGGAAGGTGCTGTTAGGAAAATCTCATTTCATAAATATTGTACCAATTAGTCTTTACAGTATGAAATTGTATGAACTTTAAGGTATGTAGTTTACATTGTATACTCCATTATTGTAGTTAAGTCAGCATGACTAAAAGACCCCAGCTCATTAGGGGCTGTCCTCCTCCTCGCACCCTGAAGAACAAAGGATACCCCTGAACTACTGAGATAACACTGGCATCCTAGCCCTTCTAACACCTCTGTGAAACCCTCCCTGTTATCTGGCATCATAGGTAAGTAACTGTAACAAGACCAGCTCCAGGGACATCTACATCAAGAAAGAAGCAGGTAGATGATGATGCCATAGAATTATAGTTGCTTTGCAAAACAGTAACATGTGGGTGTTAAGCAGTGATTGGTCAAATCATGTTGTATCTGAACACTTGAAAGATATAAGAACCATATGTAAAACCTCATTCAGGGTGTCCCAATTTGAATAGGACGCCTCAGGTGCATGAAGAATTACTTTTGTAATTCTATACTTTGCATCCTAGCCTCTCTCCTTGGTCAGCACAGGCCACTTCTGAAATTTTTGTGATAGTTTTGGTGACCCAGATGGGACGTAGCCAACTCACCTGATCCAATGTATCACTACTGCACAGACCCCAATGATCTGCACTGTTGGCTTGTGGGTGATTTCACCTTGAGATACTCTGGCACGGGTGTAGTGAACCATGGATCTTATTTGGTAGTAAAGGACGTGGTGGGGTTTTTTTTGTTTCTTTGGGTTTTTTTAATAATGGGAGGTGGACAAAGTATAGTGAAGAGGTCACTGGTAGATTAATTGTTGCAACACTGGAAATTTATTGATGGGATAGCCAGGTTATCAAAAGCCTGAGCCCTGTGTCAGGAAATTTGGCCAAAAGTGAACACTTCTGGTGATGCATACCAAATGTGGCCACAGCCTGGTTCTTTTAATGATATTAGGCTGAGCTATTTATAACAGCAAATGGAGGATTGATTCCCCTCACAAATGGACTATTGGTATATCTGGTTTATTGATATATGAGGTATCAAAAAAAATGACTTTCAAAGTTTCCTAAAGACTGACCAGCACTCATGGACCCCTAAGCCCTCAAAAACAGATTCCTAGGGGACACTGCTAACTAGCTCCCTGAACAGCTTAAAGTTGGCTCTCTTGAAATCCAGGGTAGCAACTCTGCTGTCCTTTTTTCTCATTACACTGAAAATTTTAAACTCAACCACTTCATGGTCACTGTGGCAAAGACAGCCACCTACCAACACATCTTCCACGAGTTCTTCTCTATTCACAAACAACAAGCCTAGGAGGGCATCTTTCCTAGTTGGCTCACTGAGTACTTGTGACAAGAAATTATCTTCAACAAACTTCAGGAATTTCACAGACTGCTCATCTCAGCAGTATGATATTCCCGGTTGATGCCTGGGAAGTTGAAATCTCCCATAAGAACAAGGGCTACTCATCCAGAGATTTCTCCTAATTGCCTATAGAAGAACTCATCAGTGCTTACATCCTGGCTGGGTGATTGATAGTAGACACCCACTACAATGTCTCCCTTGTTTTCCATTCCCCTCTCCAACACATCATCCTTAACTGTAAGGGCTGTACATTCAAACCTCTCCCTTACATATAGTGCAACACCTCCACCTCACCTGCCTTGCCTATCCATCCATCCCAGCACTCCAGTCATGGGACTCATTTCACCAAGTCTCACTAACACCAATGACATCATAGCTCTGGGAACTGACCAATGCTTCCAGTTCATCCTGTTTGTTTCTCACACTGCGTGCACTGGCATACAAGAATTTCAGATATGCTCCTGAGCCCTCCATGTGCTCCCGGAAGTAACATAAGTGTTCCCACTAGCATTGCCACCCTCAGGTGATGCCATGCCAACCAACCCTCGGCTTATCTTTGGCAATTGTGTTGGTATCCCCTTCCCTCACTGGTTCTAGTGTAAAGCCTTCTTGATCAGTCCCACCAGCTTACGCTCTAGGATGTGTTTTCCCCATTAGGACAGGTGGATCCTGTCACGCCCCAGCATTCCTCGTGCCTTGAGTGCTCTTCCACAGTTATAAACCCCAAAGTTTTGGTGGAGACACCAGTCCTGGAGCTATGTATTGATATCCTGGGCTCGTCTCTTTTTTCCAAGGTCTCTGTTACTGAAAGGATCGAGGAAAACACTACTTGTGTGTAGAGGACAGAGACAGTGGGTTTGACATTGATAATGTGCAGCTGTGATCCTGCAGCAAAGAGTTAAATAACTTTGAGGGAGTATGAGAAAAAACCCGGTTGAAACAGAAACAGAGGAGGAATGTGATCTGTCCTCCAGAAGATAAGGAAACAGCATGAACAGCAGGGAGTAGCCTATAGTGAATAGTGCCTGGGCACGTGGACAGTAGAGTTTGACCAATAATAAAGCTTTTAGCAGCGCATGTACAGAGTATAAACTTATAAAAGCTGTAACTAACTAACAATAAAGGTCTTTGCTTCATCATCCTTGCAAAGTCCGTGCCTCATACACCACACTTGTGCTCCTCAATTTTTTAGCATTCTTCCCAGGGCCCTGAAATCTCTTTTGATTGACCTTATACTTCGATTGGGACATCATTAGTACCAACATGAAAGAGCAGGAGTGGATAGTAGCTCTTCAGTTGTCTGGTGACATCCCTAATTCTGGCCCCAGGGAGGTAGCAAGCTTCCCTGAAAAGAGGGTCTGATGTGCAAATGGGCACTTCCGTTCCATACAGGAGGGAGTTGCCGATGACCATAACTCACTGTTGTTTCTTCTCAGTGCTGGTTTTAATGCAAGTCATGTTGCAACGCGTTGGTCTGTCTGACCTTGGCAAGACTGCTTGCCTAGGTTTCTCATCTGTCTAGTTATATGCTTCATCTACTGTACTCAGGTCTTCATACCTATTCTGTAAGGGTATCATAGAGGGTAAGGAGGGGTTTCTCTAACAGGTACATTCCTTAACCTTCTTCCACCCCTCCCCATCCCTTGTAACACTGCCTTCCTCCTGGCACTAAAGAGATTCTGCCCCTGCCTTTGTAGTGAGTTGGCTTGTGCGTACCAGAGATGGCAGAGCACAGCTCCATTGGTCAGTCTCTGTTTCAAACTATTGGATGGTCCTCAGTCTACCCACCTTCTCCTTAAGCTTGGCCACCAGGCAGAGCAGTTAATCTACTTGGTCATACATCCCACAGGTTTGCTTGCTATCACCCTCCATCTCCAGGAATATCCCTGCTACCCCACAGCCAGAAACCTGTGTGGTTGCATGCTTTGATAGGAACTCTGTGTGGCTGTATTGGTTCTACCAGGTGCTAGAAGCTCAGGAGAAGCAGAAGACACAGCTTTTTGTCATGTAGTCACCATGCTGCCATGTACTTGCCTGCTGGGAAATATATATGCTTATCCATTGCAATCAGCTGGTCTGATTATTTTAGCCTGTTCAAATCTCCCATGCTGCCAAGTGCAGGAGTGCAGGCTCTGCCCCTTGCTGGTTCATCCAGTCAGTAGGTCTGGGCTCAGTTGCTCAGGGAATGCCCCCTGTTCAGCCTTACACTCTCCTTGTGCTTGTCCATCCCTTGCCACTGCTTGCTGCCATTGCTGCTGGTGCTCCTTGCACTGCTCCAGTGTCTGTTGCACTCTGAGAAATTTCCCCTTTGGGTCAGAAATTGAGTAAAATCTCTGGCTGAACAAGAAAATCAGGGACATTCCACATTCAGCTCTACTTGCCTATCCTTTTGCGCTTTTTTTCTGCTTTTACTCTTTTTTTTTTTTTTTCTTTTTCTCTCCAGCTATTGCTACTACTTCTGGTTTGTAAGCACATCTCCAACAGGAATTAGGGTCAGGACTGGAACCTAGCCAGTTTTCTGTGGGAACAGTCTGCATGCCATTTGCACGTACTGATTTGGTTTTGGGGCAACAGCAAGTGCCCAGAGTGTGGGATGATCTGCAGAAGGTGATGCAAAGTATACGTGGCATCTTTCACATTTATAACTCTACATGGGCTGACACGCAGCAACCATTTGCAGCTGTCTTTACTCCTGATGAAAAAAATTAAAATCTTGGAAAAAAATTACAGATGGCCTGGGGAAGCACAGGGCAGAACCCCATGGCCAGCCAATGACCCAGGTCAGTCCTCCAAAGTTACCAGCCAATAGAGATATGCTGCAAAGAGCGAGAGGGGAATTGTTAAAATCCTTAGAACTGGCAGGAAGGAAGACTGTAAATTGGGCTAAGGGCCAAGAATGCCAGTAAGGAAACGCTGAACATCCTTCTGAGTATTATGCCCAATTGGTTAAACAAGTGAGAATGTTTGGAGGGGTCAACCCTGAGAAGGAGGAAAATTGATCTTTAATGGTATCTTTCTTTGTACATCAGTCTTTCTTAATAAAGAAATATTTTTCTAAACATATACCTGGATGGCAGGGCAAAGGATTGGATTAAATAGTCAGCATTGCCATGTTCACGTGTAATGGAAGAGATGAAAAACAGGTGAAGAGAAAAGAACATGAGCAGAAAAAGAGTCTATTGGCAGCAACATTGAATAGCAGTCCTAGACTAAAGGGATGGGGATGTGGAGGTCTTCAAGGCAGAAGCAGAGGAGGAAATTTTAGGAGCAGTGGGCCTCAAGGAACAAGAAACTTGTAATTATCGTGGACAATAAGGTCATTGGAAATGGGAATGCCCAGTATGATCAAAGGGCTTCCCAAAAGAACCTCTCAATCCTATGGTGCAATTTTCCCCTGCTCTATGCAACTGGGGCAGCTAGATTTCACCCAAGTTTGACAGCAGGGACCTAACATGCAGTTACTACAAGAGCCTCTGAATACAAAATATTTTCCTCTTCTTATGAGAAACTGGTCTTAAACCTTTTAATTAATGAACATAATTACTCCTGTCTAATAGATACAGGGGGAACTTTTTCTACCTTAAATCAGTATACCTATTCATCTGGACTTCCAATACCTTTTTCAGGTTACTCGGGGAAAGATACAGCTAACATAGACAAGGCTTCCTCAGGGCTTTGCTGGGTCCTCCACTATTTTTCTAAAATTTTAGTAAAAGATTTGCAGGATGATGTGTTTAAAAAATTGATCTGGTTTTGATACAGTATGTTGATGATTTATTAGTAACCAAGGAATCTTGTATAGCTGACACCCGTGCCTTACTGTTTGCTTTAGTTGAGAAGGGCCATTGAATTTCTTCACATAAGTTACAATTATTTTTTTTTATGGAAGTGTAAAATATCTGGGTTACATTCTCCAGGAAGATCCGAGAACCATATTACTGCCGTTCAAAATCTTCCCCAACCATTTCTTAAAAACAAATGCAGGCCTTTTTAGGAGCTGTAGGATTCTGCTGACCCTGGATTGCCATTTCCTCAAAAGCAGCTAAAGTACTCATACAAAGATAACTGCTCAAGATGCTGGAGAACCAATTCACTGGGCAACGGACAAGGTAAATACATTTGAGCTTTTGAAGCAAGCTGTACCTGCTCTGGGATTACCAGGCTATTTTGTATATGAAGGGAAAGGAATAGCCTCGGGAATGTTAACTCAAAGCCATGGGAATGACAATGTCTGACTGCATATTATTCAGCTCAGGGAGACCTGGTAGCTCAAGGATCTGTTGCCTGCACTTGTGCAATAGCTACTGCAGCACTCTTAGTTGAATGGAGTAAAAATCTAGTGCTTGGACACCCTCTGATGGTACAAGTACCACACAAAGTTGAAATGCTACTGTCACAGCATGTTATGCAGGCAATGTCACCACAGTGAGTCGCTATGAGACGATTCTCTTAACAGTGGAAAACATAGCAACTAAACAGTGTAATACACTGCACCCTCTACCCTACTCCCTTTACCTGGGGAAGGAACTCCACATCACAATTATGTAATAACAATTTGTGAAGCCAAAAAGACTCAAGAAGTTTTAACAGATGTGCTGTTTCTAAATCCTGATCTAGAACTATTTGTAGGTGTTGTAGTTGTTCCTTTGGTGCTTTTCAGTGCAGCAAGCTCCTCTGTGACTTCGAAACGATCATTTGTCCCACGAATGAAAATTAGAAGTTGTGCAGAATCACGAACATCATTGCTTTCGTCGAGTGCCAATGAGAAACAGCAAAGTTTTTTTGAGAAGTTTTGCAACTGCAGATTCAAATTTTCCCCCATTTCTTCAGTCCTTCGTGTAATTGCAGGTCCTGAAAGCCTCACTGTACTAAATAAATCCGCCTTCTCTGGACACATCTCTTTGGCCACAGAAAGAAGGCATTCTTTAACAAATTCTCCCTCTGTGAATGCTCTGCCAGTGCGCGCTACGAGCTTGGCAACTTGATAGCTTGCTCGAAGTGATGACATATTGAGCTGCCTTTGCTTCACAAACGTATTTTGCTGAGTTGTCAATCCATGTTTCAATCTTAATATTTTATCTTTTCTCACTTGTCCGACCAAAGAATCATATTTACCTTTATGTTGAGTTTCGTAGTGTCGACGCAAATTGTATTCCTTTGACACAGACACTGAATTCTGGCATATCAGACAAACAGCTCGCTCTTTGTACTCCGTGGAAAAATAATCAGAAGTCCACTTTCTTGGAACACCCCGCACTCGGAGTCAACTGTTCTTTTTTTTTGACATGATGGTGCGCGCGCTTCCCACTGGTGCTGGCTTGCTTGTCCTGCCTGGGAGCTGGAGGGAGGGAGGGAGAGACGAGGGAGCCGCCCCCCTCGCTGATGCCGCCGCCCCCCTCCTCAGCCCGGCCGCGCAGTCCGGACAGGGTGGCCAGAAGGGACTGAAGGGACTTTGCCGCGCCGGGGCTCTGGCGATTCGCCCGAGTTGGCTGGACCTCGCAGTGCAGAGGCTGCCGACTGAGCTTGCCCGGCAGAGGAGATTGGGGGGGGGCGGAGGCAGGGCGGGGGGGGTCTGTAAATACCGGGGGCCGGATTGAGGACCCTAGGGGGCCGTATCCGGCCCCCGGGACGTAGTTTGAGGACTGCTGTTCAGCAACATCAAAGCCTTTTCTTAAATAGCAGTTGTCGTTTGCTGCATCGCATAAAGCATATTGTCATAAAGAAGCATGATTTAAAGTTAGCATGTGACTAATAAATGCTTAGATTTCACAAAATGCCTCAGCTATAGATTTCAAACTGAATTTATAAAATAATATAGGTATTCTTTCTTTTACAGATGTGGACCTGATATACAAGAATTTAAAGTGATTTGCTTAGCACAGTATAGTTGGTTGATTAGTGAGGGCCAGGGAACAGAACCGACCTTAACTTCTTTGTGCCATCTTCATCAAACCTCATTATTTCACCTTTTATATAGGTATCAATGCTTATTGCTGTACTTGTATTTGATAATGAAGACTCTAGTAGTAAGGCATTTCTGGCTTTTGTTTTTGATAGATCTCTGTTGCTTGGGGAGCTTGAGAAGGAAGAGAAAGAAAAGGACTGGTATTATGCTCAGCTTCAGGACCTTACTAAGAGGATTGATAGTATTCCCTTTACTGAAAAAGTAAGTAACTACAGCATGCTCATTTATGTATCTTATGCTACAATCTCTGTTTAGATGCTGTATATGTTTTATGAATTTATGGCCGTTCTCTACTATTGTTTTCAGTTAAAGCATTTTTTTGTTCACTATGCAAATTAATTCAGACTAAATAATGTATTTTTTCCTTTGCAATTCCCTGGTTTTCAGATGTTGTTTTACCTGCTAAAATTCATACCTATCAGTATGAATGTCAGTGCTAGAGAGGAGCACTGAAAAGTTACGACAGATGAGTTATAAGTCAGTAGGTTTCTTCTTTGACTGTATCCCCCAAAGGCCTTTTTTTTTTTTTAATCAGTTCTTTTATTTTATGGATTCTTTTAATTTTAAGAGCAATATTAGCCTAAGAGACCATCTAAACAGGAGCTCTAATTTCAGAGCATTGAGTAAAATGGTGCTATAGCCTACGCAGATATTAACGCCCCTGTAAACTTTTACCTTGGCATCTCCAAACTATAGTCAAGTCACTGTTTTCTGGGATAACGAAGACCTCTGATATCCCAGATAATACACATTTTCCTGGTGTCAGACCTCAGCAGCTTCGATATATTTGCAGTGCATTCTTTAGTACATACAGTTATTGGAAGACTTGGTTGCCCATCTTTACAGAGCCATATTTGCTCAGGAATCAATTTAGCTGTATTTACGCAGTACTGTCAGAACTAGACAGCTTCCTGGAAGTAGAAATAGAATATGGAAACACTTTAGTGGCTGGGGTGAAACAGCTGAACTTCAGCAAATCTAATATTGAGTCACAGCCAAGTTAATCAGAAAACCAGGGACAAGGGGAGAAAGAAGGAAAAAGACCTTGAAGAAACGTAATCCATTTCCCAAAAGCATTGTTGGCTGTATCTGTGTCACTCTAAATGTGTCATAGGTTTTAAGATTAAGTTTCCTCAACTTCATAGGTAATCAATTAACTTAGCTTTTCGTATTATTAGAATGTTTTACTTAACATCTATACTAAATCTCTTTTGTGGCAATTTATGTCCATCACTATTTATTCCATCCACAGTGGAACGGTAGATCCCATTCTTTTTTAGCACTGTTTTACATATTTGTAGACTGTTATCTCTCTTGTTGGCTTTCTGAATTGACCTTGGTGAAGTCTTGGGAGACCTGCTGGTGGTGACTTGTTTATCTGCAAACTAAATAACTGTCAAAAAACAGTGAAGAGTTGACTTCTAGCAATAATGAAAAATACATCAGCCATAATTTAATTTTCTAAGAATAAATAAAACTTTTAAACTTTGTCATAGTTTCCTCAAAATTTCACATCTCTGCCTCTCAGTTCAGCTCACATTTTTGTCTCATGCTTTGAAATTCACAACCTTCTCATTTCTGTGCATCTACCAGAATACAGTCGGGCACTAGGGTTGTGCTTCAAGCTTTACCTTTCTTTTCATATGTCTGTAGTTGAAGGCTTCCTTCTGACCTTCTTTTAAGACCCTTTTCCAGAACAAAAAGGGTAATTAATAATGCCTTCATAAGATCTCTGCATATTATTGGTGGAACAGAGTAGCTATTGTATACTGGCTTTGGTTTTTCCTTTTTCCATACCAGGAGAACCTTTAGAACAAAGCAGCAAAGGTAATTTCTGTCTTTTGTCAGTGACCACAAATAATACGGTGCTATGGTAATACCAAAAGGTCTGCCATGTCCCTGTAATACATAGCATTGTTTTAAGACTGATGGTGAAATATAGTAGCATATTTGGTTTATGTGGCAAGGTTTTCAGGAGGGGGGCACTACAGGAGTGGCTTTTGGGAGAAGACACCAGAAGTTCCCCCCATGTTAGAGCCAGTTTCAGCCAGCTCCAAGACAGCTGGCCAAAGCTGAACCAGTCAGCAAAGCTGGTGGTGCCCCCGTGATAACATATTTAAGAAAGGGTAAAAAGCCCTACACAACAGCAGCTGGGAGAGAGAGGACTGAGAATACGTGAAACAACTCTGCAGACACCAAGGTCAGTGAAGGAGGAGGTACTTCAGGTGCCAGAGCAGAGATTCCCCTGCAGCCCATGGAGAAGACCATGGTGAAGCAGGTTGTACTCCAGCAGGAGCAGGTATTCTGGCAGGATCTGTGGTCCATGGGGGACCCATGTTGGAGCAGTCTGTTCCTGATGGACTGTATCCTGTGGAAAGGACCCACACTGGAGCAGTTTGTGAAGAACTGCAGCCCATGGGAAGGGCCCGCATTGGAAAAGTTCATGAAGGATTGTGTCCCATGTACGAGGCCCCACACTGGAACAGGGGAAGAGTTGTGAGGAGGAAGGAGCAGCAGAGACAAAGTATTATGAACTGACCGCAACCCCCATTCCCCATCCTCCTGTGCTGCTCAGGGGGAGGAGGTAGAGAAATCAGGAGCGAAGCTGAGTCTGGGAAGAAGGGAGGAGGATGTTTTTAGATTTGTTCTTATTTTCTCACTATCCTACTCTGTTATTAATTGGCAAATAATTAAATTGATCTTCCCCAAGTTGTGTGTTTTGCCTCTAATGGTAATTGGCAAGTAATCTCCCTGTCCTTATTTTGACCTATGAGCTTTTCATCATATTTTCTTCTCCTGTCCTGTTGAGACAGGGGAGTGATAGAGCAGCTTGGTGGGCACCTGGCAACTAGTTAGGGTCAACCCACCACAAGTAGTTAGGTGCTTTGTAAAACTTCTTCCTGAAAGATTGTAAATTTTATCAGTCATCTTATACTTGCGTATAATTGCTCCTAATAATGAAGAATGACTATGCCTTCTGATTTTGTTTTTCATACATTCATGCAGTCATTGTTTTTTGTTTGTGGTCTATTTACTAGTATCTTTTTGCTGGAGAGCAGACTAGAGAAAAGTCTTCATAAAATTAACTACAGCTGCTCATCACCTTTTTTGGAAAGGGCTCATGTTGTCCTTTTCCAGAAAGACAATTCTCACTGATATTTAAGTGATGGACCTTCTAATCCTCCATGACATTAAAAAATTTCTTGACAAGTCAGTGGTTTCAAATACATAGCTATACGGCAGTGGCAAATAAAATGAAATTAAAGTTATATTCATCTAGCAAGAACAGTTAAAGGTAATCATGTGTATCAAAAGATGATATCAACTAATTCACTTTTCTGAGCAAACATGTTTATTGTACCTGTTACTGTTTTCCACATGCTTGAATAACTAGCCTGTGTACATATGATGAAATGGTACAATCTGCCTTGCTGGAAATATTCAAAGCTTGTCTTGACTTGGGCCTGGATAACCTAATCTAAGGCCCTACTTTCAACAGAAGGTGGGATCAGGTGATCTCCAGAAGTTCCTGTCAGCCTAGACTTTTCTATGTTTCTGCAATCTTTTAAAATAAAGCTTGAGGGAGTTGAACTTAAATCACCTTTCATGATAATTTTAAGTATTTTCCCTAAGTTGCAAAGACCTGCTTATTAAAATAAACATTAAAATTATAAACTAGCTTTGCTGATGCCTTGAAAAATATATTGGTTGGAGTACCTTTCCTTAAGTGATGTTGTAGGTTAAAAATTCAACAGCTATGTTAAAAAAAACAGAATAGTTAAAAAAATGTTAATGATTATGTTGTCTCAATGTTTATATGGCTTTTAGTTATTTGACAAGACTTGCAGGTAGTCTGTTGGTTTAACAATATTATGTGTTCTTGTTTTTAACAATGTAGTAATATATTAAGGGTCTATTTTCATGTTTTGTTTATGAAGTTTGGTGTGTAAATGGAATTGTTTTGCTTTTGTTCAAAGAAATACATAGTTTATATCAACCTTATTTAAAATGCCTTCTTTGTACTTCAATTTCAGTTCTCCTTGCAAACTGATATGACCAGAAGGCAGTTAGAGTATGAGGCAAGGCAAATCAGAGCTGCAATGGAAGAACAACTAGGTACTTGTCAGGACATGGAGAAGCGAGCACAGGTATAGTTTTTCTTTCATTAGTAGGAGTGGGAAAAGATTTTCATGTGTTTTCATTAAGTTATTGCAGTTTTATATCTTTAAACTGTTTGTAAGCCCAGTGAATACTTTAGAACATTTATCTAGCCTTTTAAATATAAAAATAAGAAACAAAATATAGAAAATACCTAGTCAGCACAAAGGACCTTTCTCTGCCTGTTTAAAAGAAAGCTTGTGAGTAGGTGGAAGTAGTAGACAATGTCTTGAAAAGAAAGTAATTTTTGATAATTTGATTTATTTGTTTCAATTTTAGCTTTGAACAAACATGTAATTGCAACTGCTTTATTTTGTTTGTTGTGTTGTTGTTGAAGTTTGTACTTTTAAGTTTAGAGTAAGTTCCAGTTACTGTTAAGTTTCCTTGACCACAAAGCATGCATCAAGGAATAATCTTTGAAAATGAGATATATTGGCAAAATTTAATTTGCATCCTTACCTGTAAATTCTTTATAAATAAAGTTATGTATAGTTCTGTATACAAATCATGTTACACACATTTGGAAGTAAATTTCCTTTACACACAATTACATGCTGAATTAATCAGTTGCATGCTGGCTTTAAAAATATACTCCCCCACAGTAGTAGAGTAACAGTTTGAATTATGTATTGCCATCTATTTCCATAGATGATAAATAGCCAACTTTTAATAAAAATAGTATCTTTAAGCTTCATTTTCTTCACCAAATTTACCTCAACACAAAATTCTACATATGAAATATTTCTAATGAATTCTGTTTGTAATTAAAATTTAAACCAGCTTTTTCTAAAGCAAGTAATTTAGTAGAACTTTTCAGAAAATTCTTATGGCTATAGTTTTTAGCAAAATATGCATCCTCTATTTGTAGAGCTCAGTCTATGAGGTATGTACATTAAGGCCATGTAAGGATCTATATTGACGTACTCAGACCAAAGTTCACTCTTCCTTGTTTTAAGCTGCTTGGATAACTGGCTCCGATCTGGAAGCCATATGGCTGTGTTACAGAGGTTTATCAGCTATGGTGCTGCCCTGCACTAATACAGCTGTGCTACTTGTGTGTGACCACCTCCAAATGAAGGCAGAACAGACTCATAATTGTCTGTATGTCTGGTTAGCCCTGTTGTAAAAGAAAGTAATACTGAATCAACACTAGAACTTCCGAGCATGATTTACTAACTTCTTACTAAAACTGGCCAAACTTTTAAGTGCACTCAGAGAATAAATCAAGTATTTCTAAGATTTGACTGTAGTTATGTCACTATAAAAGTAACTAAGTTGTCCCTAAACGTATACTTCCCTACACATTGTAATTTTTTTTTTTTTTTTTTGGGGGGGGGGGGGGGGGGGGCACTACCAAGAGGATGTTGATTTATTCCCTATACATATATGTAATACCTATATACTTATTGAAATTACTGTTTTAGGATTATATAAAAATTATCAAAATAGGAAATAACTAATTTGCATTGATTTTATTATACTAAGGACAGGTTTCAAAGCTAAGTTAATTGTTGTATAAATACATAAAAGCAAATTCCAGATTATTCCACTGTAATGTTCAAATGTGAAAACTGAACTTTTCATATTTGCCAGGTATAGTGAACTTGCTAATTTTTCAACTTACATTTTGCTCTATATTTTTGTTCCTCCACGATTGCGATACAGAATACAATGCCAAATGTAAGTTGGAGGAAGAGAAAAGTTGAGCTATATAAAGACTGGCATTTCAGATAATTATATTAATAGTTCCAAATACTTATTCTGTGAGAGCTGATAACCTGCCGCTGGCCAAGAAATTCAGGTACTAGCTGCCCTTCCTTTTGGACCTTAAATTAATAGTAAAATAATAGCCTTCTTCCTCTCTCATCTGTCATCATTGGGACTTGCTTCTTTTAACCTTGTTCTTATGAAACACTGTGTACATTACTTAGCTCACAGAAAATTATTTATGCATTATCCTTTATGGAGTTTGTATACAGCCACACACTCAACAGTTATTAAAAAAGATGCATTATTAGCGTTAGCAATTTATTTTAGCTTATCCATTCAAACTTTACATGGTAGTTCTTGTTTGAGAATAGAAAAGGCATAGTTAATCAAATTTTATTTTGATTATTCAAATATAGTCTAATACTTATAAGCAGAAGTAAAATTTCATTTCTGTAGATGTGGTGAGTTGAACTCAGCTAGCAGCCAAATGCCTACCCAGACTCATTCATTCCCTTCTCCCATGGTATGGGAACAGAATAGAAGAAAGTTGAAAAGATCAAAATAATGACAGTTTAATAGGGAAAGCAAAAGCTGCATGTGCAAGCAAAGCAAAAATAAGAATTAATTCACTACTTCCCATCAGTAAGGCAGATGTCCAGCTACTTCCTGAAAAGCAGGACCTTAGCACGCATAATAGTTGCTTGGGAAGACAAATACCATAAGCACAAACATCTCCCCCTTTCTCTGAACTTTTATTTCTGAGCATAGCATCTCATGGTATGGAATATCCCTTTGATCAGTTGCAGTCATCTGTCCTGACTGCGTTCCCTCCCAGTCTCTTGTCCATACTCAGCCTACTTGTTGTTGGGGGAAGGAAGAGAGAGAAAGCCTTGTTCCTGTGTAAGCACTGTTCAGTAGTCGCCAAAACATTGGTGTTATCAATGATGCTTTAGCCGCAAATACAAAGCACAGCACCATAGAGGCTGCTATAAAGAAAGTTAACTGCATCCCAACCAGACCCAGTACAGTAAAATCTTAAAAAATAAATTTTATTTCCAAGACTTGAAATCATGTTCACATAGAATATATTTTTCCTTTATACCAGAACAAAAATTATGTCTTGTCACAAGTACTCAATGAGCCAACTAGGAAAGATGCCCTCCTAGGCTTGTTGTTTGCAAACAGAGAAGAACTCGTGGAAGATGTGTTGGTAGGTGGCTGTCTTTGCCACAGTGACCATGAAGTGGTTGAGTTTAAAATTTTCAGTGTAATAAGAAAAAAGGACAGTGTTGCTGCACTCTCAAAACTAGCTAGCTGCAACAATCTCTTTTACCATCACATAGCAAGTTAACTTCAACAAGCAGTTAGCACGCCTTACCCCAGCACAGCCACCAATCCTCCACAAGCTCTCAAAAATCCACCTACCATTCATGCTGTTTCTTCATACTCTTCATGCCAGTCCCTCCACTTCTCACCTCTGCTGCCTTCTCCTTGTATCTCCTTCTCTAGATCTTTCTTCATTGGCTGCCCAACCTCTTAACAGAACCAGCCACAGCTGCACCTTGTCTACATCAGCCAACCCACACACCCCCCAAGCCAACCCACAGTTGTATATTATCAATGCTAATTAACCCAGCCTTATTCCTCCACAGGACAGCAGAGTTACTACCCTGGATTTCAAGAGAGCAAACTTTAAGCTGTTCAGGGAGCTAGTTAGCAGTGTCCCCTAGGAATCTGTTTTTGAGGGCTTAGGGGTCCATGAGTGCTGGTCAGTCTTTAAGAAACACCTTTTAGAAGCACAGGAGAAGGCAATTCCAGTGTGTCAGAAGTGAAGCAAATGGGGCAGAAGACCAGCTTGGTTGAACAGAGAACTCCTTGTGGAGCTCAGAGGAAAAAGAAAATGTATAATCTCTGGAAGCAAGGTCAAGCTTTGCAGGAAGATTACACAGCTGTGGTTCATATATGCAGGGAGAAGACATGTAAGGCCAAAGCTCAACTAGAGTTGAAACTGGCCAGTGTTGTGTCAGACAACAAGAGAAGCTTTTTAAAGTATGTTCAATAGCAAGAGGAGGTCTAAGGGAAACATTGGACCAACACTTGTTGAACATGATCTAATAGGGATGAAGAAAAAGCAGAGGCATTCAGTGCAGGTTTTCCCTCAGTCTTAAGTAATATTGATAGACCTTGGGCTGCCCAGTCCTCTGAGTTGGAGGACTACAGCTGCAGGAACAGTGACTTTCCATTTGCAGACACTGAAATTGTAGAGGACCAGCTATATCAGCTGAATGTTCGCAAGTCCATGAGGCCTGATGGGATTCATCCCAGAGTTCTGAAGGAGCTAGTGGATGTTACAGCAGAACCCTTCTCGATCATCTGCCAAAGGTCTTGGGAGTCTGGGGAGGTCCCTGCTGACTGGAAGCTAGCCGCTGTTATTCCAATTTACAAGAAGGGCATGAGGGAAGACCCAGGGAACTACAGACCTGTAGAAGAATGAAGCTGGGTTAATTAGCATTGATAATATACAACTGTGGGTTGGCTTCAGGGGTGGTGGGTTGGCCAATGTAGTTAAGGTGCAGGTGTGGCTGGTTCTGTTAAGTGGTTGAGAGCCAATGAAGAGAGAGCAGCTGAGGAAGAAGCAAGAGAAGAGGGAGCAGGTCCTGGATGAGGTGAGGGTAGTAGAGGGACTGGCATGAAGAATGTGTTGGTATGAGATGGTAAAAGACCTTGTTGCAGCTTGATAGTTTGGAGAGTGCTGTGACACAAACCTGTTAGTCTAACTTCAGTACTGTCATGGTCCACTCAGTGGACTTGTAATGGTTTGTTTACTATGATCTTGAAGTGCAAAAATCAAGGTGACTATACTAAGGTGTTATGCTTCAATTAAACAGCACAATTTTATTATTTGCCTGTAAAGTGGAGTGTGATAGGTAAAAAGATAGAAAGTGAAGGAAAAGATAAAGTAAAAAGGAAAGAGGATTATAGTTACCACCATGGGTCCAAGGCGTCCCTATGGTCCCAGGTCCAGGCAGCGTCCCACTAGTCCTTCCGATCGTTGTGATCCTTGGTGGGGGAGATCTCCTAAAATTCGGTTGCTAAAGAGTCCTCTTTTATGCTGAGTAATACACATTGCTCCTCCTCTGGCCCATGGTTTGTTGTCAGTCTCTGCCTTCTCGAGCAAGGTTATCACACGTGTTATGGTTTGTCGCAATGACAACAGTTGTTATGTGACCTTATCGTAGTTGTTCCTTCCAGCGCTGGGTATTAGGGAGCGGCATAGTACTCCCCATACCATGCAGTTTTCCTTCAGGGTCTCAGTGTCCATGAGGAGCACGTTCCATCTCCAGGTCTCTGTTAGCAATGTTGAGACAATATCGTTCTCTTTAGACTGACTCTTACACCATCCCGTGGCTCAACATTGTTATCAGGACCACGTGGCAGCGATATAACCCTCTAAGAGGGGAAAAAGAGGATAGGGAAAGAAAAAGGGGGAAAGGAGAATGACAGACAGTAAAAGAAGGGGGGAAATAATCAACTTTATATCAAACAATTTACAATAATCAAATGATATTCATAAAAATGACTCAACATAAATCTGTTTAGGTCTTGCACAATTTTCCTTGTGTCAGTAGATTTAGGGATGTCCACATTGGAGGGGATATTCAGCAAGTTATGTGCATTGATTACAGATGTCAAATATGTCAATTGTTTTACCATTTTCCAATTTAAAACATACAATATCATTGACAAAACAAGACCAATCAAGACCAATATCAAAAGAACAACAATAGGGTGACACAACTTGTTCAAGAAGCCAGTAGCAGTCGGTCGCCATCCAAAAAGCGTGTCCCACCATCTATATTCTGCATCTTTTCTCACTCTTCTCAAGACATGGTGTATTTCTTCCACATTGTGATGGAAAGTTATCAGGGTTTTCTGTCTGTTTTCTCTAACCTTTTCCAGAATCTTGATCAAGTCTTGATGCTGTAACAATTGTTTTACCAAGGTGAGATTCATCTCAATGGGTACAGGCTGCAATTCATGAATCAGTGTATAATTAAATTTCAAGAGCTGATGAGATGTGACTGGGGCTAAATAGGAAAAGTCATATTCAGTGATGTTAATAAAATTAGAAACACAAAAATTCGAATGATTCTTAGTATCCACAATCACCATATCTACAGATAAAGAATTACAAGCAGTCCTCAAACATGCACAACCTTTGCCAATATATACAAGCACTGTTTCAGAGTTATCGTCAGAACGAATTTCGAAATGACAGATATTCTGTGTAGTGTCTAAACAAATGTCCTGTGCTCTGATTGCCTTGTTGTTCCTGATGAACCCTTGTTGTTCCCGCACGATACAAGATTCCAAATCTACAGTTTGCCATTTCTCATCCACCTTTTGGGCCCATACTCTATGCTCAAAAGGATAGAGTATGGTTCCATTGTGATTCAACCCTAAGGCAATAATGGGGTAGATTACATTTATTGACGCATGGGATATTGTCAATACGAAAGCGGTGGCAATGTTTGTGGTGGGGTTATAAGTAAAGTTTACCAAATTTCACCAGGATTGGAGTTTCCTCTCAAAGTCAGTGGCACTATCCCAGACTATTTTCCGAATTTCAGTGGGGAAAATGCCTCCTTCACCTTCTCTAATAATCGAGGCAGCCACCGATTATATCCATAATTAGGCCTGGATACAACTAAGAGTCAAAGAAATATTATTCTGGATTATACCAAGTGAAGAGGGTCCCCGTGGAGAGTCGGCCAAGTCATGACAATCACACCAATATGATTACATGTTGAGCTCGCTTTATTAAACATTCAGGCTATATTTATAACTTTAACTGTTCACGCAATTCTACATACAGGTGATTGGATAAAAGTCTCTGATCACGTGAGCGTCCGTATCGCTGATTGGTGAGCATGCTGCAGGCGCCTGATCAGGGTGTGCTGACTTTGCGGTTCCCAGGTCCTGTTCTGCACCTGGCTTGTTGTTTGTGCATAGCTTGTTTTCTTCCTCAAACTGCTTGGTTCAAGGACAATTTAAAGTTTCTCTGCAGTTACAATTAACAGGCCTGGGTTGTCCAAACTGGACAATGGTAACATATGTCCTCGATCTTTTAAAAATTCCTCCACGCATCCCCCTTTTTTATTTTTGGACAACCCATGCCTGATTCACAATAGATTCACAACCTTTATACAAAAAAATAAACAGCCAAAAATTAAAAACATTACAACAATGATTATAACAAAGCGTATTCCTTCCATCAATAACATCTTTAACCAACCTGTTATCCCCAATACTCTCAACCATTCATCAAAGGGATTATCATCAGCAATATGCTTCATGTTTTCCTGCAATTTTGACAACTTCTTGTGTATCGATATGGAATGATCGGAAAGGTTCATACAACACATCCCTTCAAAATCCTCACAACTGTGTCCATGTGCTAATAACAAAAAATCTATTGCAGCTCTATTTTGCAATTTAGCATGCCTAACACTATCTACATCAAGCAATAATGAACTTAAAATCTGTGATGTAAGATTAAATTGTTTCTCTCCCCAGCACGCTAACCTTCGCATATTCTTAGCATATAATGCAGTCATTGCCCCCGGAATAAATATGGAGGCTAGGACATTTGCTGTTAAAGACTGTAGATCGACTCGGTCATTACATGTTTCATCAAAAGTGCGCAGTGTCCTCCGTGATCTGTGAGATTGTTGAGTCTTTTTTAATAAGTCTTTCATACGTGGAGCAAAGAAAGTCAAACGCCCTAAATAACATGGTCCACCGACAGGATACAAAGGAATCCCTGGCCACGCTCTGTCCCCACATATCAGAAAGACTCTCGGTGGCAACTGATAACCCCCTGGTACATCTATATGGAAACCCCCAGTTTTCAGTTCACCCCAAATAGGTGAACCGGTTAGATTTTGAAACCCTGTATAAAACCCCCGTTCACCTGGACGTGTTAGCCATAACTGCCACGGGTCACCAAACCAAATTACTCCAGTGCCATTCACGGGTTAAAGTGGTGATGACATGCGGGTACAGTCTGCCATACCAGTTGCAGTTACATTAACATATTCAACAGGTACAACGCTAGCCAATAGGTCTAGCTCCTGCAAAGGTAAATGATGTGGCTGATTTAAATTCTCAATAACTGTCTTCTGCCACGCTGCATTACGCAGAGAAGGCCAAACATATTGTCCATTTGGACTCATACATGTACCATTCTGATTGGAAGTCAGATTCACTGCTTTAATATTCCAAAACCCATCAACATTTGTTTCATTCTCTTGCAGGGGAATACCAATTAAACAAGTTCTAAAGGGGTTGTCTGCCTGTTGCAGACTTAAACAAAAGTCTGTTACTCCCGTGATATTTGCCCACGTCACCCATATGTTTGTCCTAGGCAAGATGTCAAAAATACTTTGGCCAATGGGTAAAAAATTCATCAAGACCGCAAACCAAGTCCACCACTCAAACATGTTTACTCTTACAATTTCTACAATTTCTTTTCCAGCCAAATAGTTTTAAACAAATCTTTTTACTTTCTTCCCAATCCTGCTCTAAAATAGACCAAATTTCAGGTACAAAAATGAGTTTACTACGTTCTACACCACAAATCTGTGCTTTCACAGATTCTGATGATGTGTACTGTCTCCAATCAGCATGGTATTGCACTAGTCGTATGTTTCCTCTTGCTTCATGCCTGGTTACTAATCAAACGCACAGTACTCAATTTACTGTCCATACACCCTTCATACCATTTACATTTAAACTTTGGCTTACAGTACCATTTTACCCCACATTGCATAACATGGGCATAATACCTGCAGTTTACATCCCTTACAACAGGAGTCCCCAAACTTTTTAAACAGGGGGCCGGTTCACTGTCCCTCAGACACTGTCACAGGCCGGACTATAGTTTGGAAAAAAATGAACAAATTCCTATGCACACTGCACATATTTTATTTGTAGTAGTGCACAAAAACAGGAAAAAGAATGCAATATTTATAATGAAGAACAATTGTAAGCAACAAAACCAAATAATATTTCAATGTGAACTATGGGCCTGCTTTTGGCTAATGAGATGGTCAATGTTAGGTTCCATATTTGTCACTGCCAGTCGTAGCAAGTGATGCAAGTGTTCATCAGTTAGTCTGGATCTGACTGGAGATTTCAGATGTTTCATTCGGGGAAAAAAGTCTGCTCACAGACATAGGTGCTGCCAAAGATGGTTGCAATTTGGAGTGCATGGTTCCTGAGATTATGATATGTCTCTGAGGGGAGAGACGCATAGAAATTAGTAAGGCTGCTTGATTTGAATGCATCTTTCAGCGAGTCACAAGTCTGTAGCTCGGCCAATTCCATTTGGTAAATCAGATCAACAGTTTCAATGTCAACAGAAAATGGGTTCCAGAAAAGCTGCATGTCCTGTTCATGGAGACGAAGCCCTTTAAATCTAATTTGAAACTCCTTTTGCAACATTTCTAGTACATCCATACACGTTTTGTTTGGGAATGTAGCTGCTGGTTTTTCTGCAGACAGGTTTTGAGTTGTGGGGAGATGGCAGAAGTTTTCCTCCTTTACTTGGTTAATGAGCAGGTCTAATTTGACTTGAAATGCTTTCACATGTGAATACATATCACAGATGAGCTTCCCCTTTCCTTGAAGCTGGACACTGAAATTGTTGAGTAGCTCTGTTACATCTGTCAGAAACGCAAGGTGCCATTTCCGTTCTGCATCTTTGAGCTCTGGTACTTCTTTGTTTTTAGAAAGCACAAAATCATAAACCTGTGGAAGTAAGTCATAAAATCATTTCAAAACTCTCCCTCGACTCAGCCAATGGACTTCTGTGTGGTACAGAATATCTTCATAGGCAACATTTAGCTCAGACAGAAATTCTTGACACTCTGTGGTTTAGTGCGTGAGCTCTAATGCAGTTAACACAAGAAAGCACAATTTTCATGACAGAGTCCAGCTTCAGTGATTTACAACACAGGGCTTGTTGGTGGATGATGCGGTGTATGGCTATTGGATGTGAATGGCTGCGTTTGTCCATCTCTTTGTTAATGTGTGCAACCACTCCTTTCATGGACCCCACCACGCTAGGAGCACCACCAGGTGTCACACTGAATAGTTTACCCCAGTCCAGCTCCAAATCGTTCATAGTTTGGCAAACTTTCTCATGGATATCCTCTCCTGTAGTTGTTCCTTTGGTGCTTTTCAGTGCAGCAAGCTCCTCTGTGACTTTGAAACAATCATATGTCCCACGAATGAAAATTAGAAGTTGTGCAGAATCACGAACATCATTACTTTCGTCGAGTGCCAATGAGAAACAGCAAAGTTTTTTTGAGGAGTTTTGCAACTGCAGATTCAAATTTTCCCCCATTTCTTCAGTCCTTCGTGTAATTGCAGGTCCTGAAAGCCTCACTGTACTAAATAAATCCGCCTTCTCTGGACACATCTCTTTGGCCACAGAAAGAAGGCATTCTTTAACAAATTCTCCCTCTGTGAATGCTCTGCCAGTGCACGCTACGGATTGAGGACCCTGGGGGGCCATATCCGGCCCGCAGGCCGTAGTTTGAGGACCCCTGCCCTAAAACATAGACATTTTATTCTGTCTGCTTGCTCTTCTGTCTTCTGATCTTGACATACAGGTCGCACAAACTTGCTAGGGACCCATATAGGTCCTTTATCTGTGGAGGTACAAAAATAACCTCTACCGATAAATAACACCAGATTAGGTCCTTCCCATATGCCTGAAGCCATATTTTTATACAGAACATTCAAACCAGGAACTGCAGCTGTTTGGTTCCCTCGCGCTGTTTGGTGATGTATAACAACAGGTGGTCCCTCTCTACCCTCCGTAAGGGAGAGATAGTTTAAGGTAAACAACACCTTAGTCAACCCTTTAGTTACGTCTATGTCCTGCGATACTTTCTGTCTCTGAAGATAATCCTTCAGGGTACGGTTTGCCCTTTCAACAACTGCTTGCCCCGTTGGGGAGTGAGGAATCCCTTTAACGTGTTTAATTCCCCAAGTTGTCATAAACCTAGCGACTCGTTGACTACTATACGCTGGGCCATTGTCTGTCTTTATTTCTACAGGTACTCCCATGACAGCAAAACAAGACATTAAGTGTCTCTCCACATGTAATGCCTTTTCACCGGTTTGTGCAGTGGCCCATATAAAATGAGAATAGGTGTCAGTTGTGACATGCACATACTTAAGCTTCCCAAAGTCAGGTACATGTATTACATCTATTTGCCAAACCTGAAGTGCCTTCAGACCTTTTGATTTAGTGCCCACCCCTAAACCAGGTCCATGATGACTACACTGAGGACAGGAGCGGACAATACCCTTTGCATCTGCTATGGGTATTTGATACTGTCGATGTAAAGACTTTGCATTCTGATGAAACATCTCGTGGCTGTTACGAGCTTCTTCAAACTTATTTGTTGGAGGAGTTATTGCCAGACAGCTGACTGCTTCATCAGCTCTAGCATTACCCTCGCCCAAACCAATGGTCCACTGATGACTTCTAATATGCATAATACAAAATTCATGTTTTCTCTGTCGAAGAGTACTACGCAGTTGTAGAAACATTTCACCAAGATGTTGGTTCTTTGTCTCTCTCAACAAGGCATCTTCAATGCACTGTACTACACCAACTACGTACAATGAGTCTGATACTATGTTTACAGGTGTATTGTTCCAGCTTCCCAATGCCCAACACGCTGCTTTCAGTTCTAAGGTTTGAAGGTTGTCCCGTGGTTCACCGGTGATCACGTGTTTCTGCCACTGATTATCGGATTGCCAAACACACACAGCCGCCTTCATCTTTCGTCCTGCATCTGTGAACACCGTTGGCCCTTCAACTGGTCTTTTTTGAACACAGTGGCCTCGCAATCCACTGATAATGTTCTAACATCTTCCAGAGAGGTCCTTTTGGCCGGTTGTTGTGTACAAGACCTGTATAGCCCGTCAAGGCTTCCTGTATGGCTGTTGAATGTCTCAGGAGCCACTCATAATCCTCACCACTGACTGGAATACTGATATCTGCCGGTTCAGTCCCATCAATTTCAACAATCCTGTCTCTTCCTTTTCTCACCAGGGCTGCTACTGCTTCAGAGCGACTTAAAATACGATGTCTGGGTTGCAATGGCTAAAACAACCACTCTAAAACGATCACCGTATTCTCCCCCTTTTTCTTTTGCCATTGCAAAATAAGGGCAAAAGGTGAAGTGGCAACATTACAAACCAAAAAGGACAACAGATGATTCGCCATTCGGCGACCACACCAGCCAGTCTGAATCTTGCGGGACACAACTTCTAGGGCAGCCCGCTTCTCTTGTGAACTAGTTCGAGGACTGTTGGCCTCAGTGCCGTGCAACCAGGACCGAAACAGTTGCAAATCATCATTAGTGAGGCCAACTATATTATGAACCCACTGTAAATCTCCCAAAAGCCTTTGAGCATCATGCAGATTAGTTATTTGCTTAGTAAGAGTTACGTTCTGTGGTCGAATTTGAGCATCCGAGATGAGCCAGCCCAAATAATTCCATGGGGCCGAATGCTGAACCTTCTCAGGCGCCACACCCGAACCACATGATAGAAGGTGATCAACAAGCCACTTGATTTTATCATCTGAAATCCCTTGTTCAGCGGCAAATAAAATATCATCCATATAATGGTAGATCAGGACATGAGGCCAACGCTGCCGTACCGGAACAAGTGCCCAATTTACAAAAGCCTTACATATCGTAGGGGAGTTCTTCATTCCTTGTGGTAATTAACCCATTCATATCATTTGACTGGAGCTGCATGATTTATTGATGGCAGAGTGAATGCTGTCGCGACGGAGGGAAGACACAGTCACTCAATACGAGTGATCAGCAGACTTCGTTTATTGTCTCTTACAGTCACCTTTTATGCCTTGTTATAATTAGCTCATACATATTACAAAAGTTAAGCTCATTATTGGTTAGTTGCCTAAATACCAAGCCGGCCCCTAGTTTCTCTTCTGTAGTTATCTGTTCCCACCTGCAACATTCTTTACCGACCGCAATCTTCTTGTTATTGTGTAACAAGAACAGCCAAGGATAGTGTATTTTTGCTTTACTTCAGATAAGCTGAGAGCGATGTGCATTTTTGTCCAGCCAGCTGGACTATGTCTATGTGACCCTTTTCAGCTAGCCAGTTATCCACAATTCCCCCGTTTTTATTTTGGGCGACATAGGCTTGGTTGACCATTTTCAATAACAGCGTTTTAACACAGGAAAATACACAGCCAACTTATAAAATCTCAGTTCAGAAGTATAATTCCTGAAATACTTGAAAAATAAAGTTAGCTTGAAGCTTTAATTTAGATGCTTTTTCTGTTCCAGTGATATAAAAAGTTTAAAAAATTCAAAGGTAATTTTAAAGTTCTGAACATGGACTAATGCAAGCTCAAAACCCAAAAAGAAACCAAACTGATGTTTGACTAGGACTATTTGCAAATATTTTAGTGGAAAATCCCTGACCATTAACAATTTTCTGTCCAAATAACAACTGCCCTTATGCAACCAACCAGTCCATACATTTTCTGAAGAATACCTCATTGATATCAAAGAATTAACAAAGGGGAAAAATTATTTCTAAGCTATATACATTCATAAGTGGATTTTTCAATAGTTACATACAGATTTACACACTAAGCCATAATGGCTTGTAGGTGATACACACAAGAAGAGTACGTTGCTTATCTGTCTGAATGTCTATGCTAAATTTGACAACTATGCCACAAGCCAAGCCTACATGGGTGCTGTATGTTATGCACGTTCCTTAACAAACAGAAGTATAATAGACAAATTCCCAAGATCTAGTCCCCAACCTAATTATATTACTTTGTAGCCAATTAAGGAAAATAACACAAATGTGCATATCTACATGTGCACACACCTTTTAGTTCAGAACCGATCTGTGATAAAAGGCCTTAGCCTTATGGCATCATCGAATCTTAACGAGTACAGTAATTAAAAATGCAGTCTTACTGTAAGTGCGATTTATGCTGACATTCCCTCATGCTACACGTGGGTATTTCTCACTCAACTGCCTCAAGTTAAAATAGTAGTATTTGTTAATATGTATTAAAAAATCATTAATTCTCTACAATAGCAGTTGACTTCCATAACACTATGTAAGCAAAAGAGGCTTAAGATGGGTTTTCTGAATACTAACAATTTATTTTAGACTGTCTAAACTCAGGTCTTGAAAGATTTCACTGTGCCAGACATAGAAACACTGTTGCACTCCAGTTGTGATATCCCTTTTCCCAAGTTGTCACATGCACATCTCGCTCAAGCAACATTATTGTCAAAGTTTCTCTCTGCTACATAAAAGCATATTGCACTTGTAGATATAAAAGACAGCACCCTTACTTAGATTATTACCTTATTACCTCATAACTCTTAGTATACCTTGTATCTCTGATTTCATCACTTCAAAAATTCACCAGAAGCAGATAAAACCACAGCATCAGACTAAACTACACCTTAAGTGCTGATTCAAATAAAGGCATTCTCTTCAGATATGCCTAATGCTTACAAATAATTTTGGCTGATTTTGATCAAAAAACTATTATTACAATAATGATCAAAAATAATAATCCCGTTTGCAAAATGCCTTTAAGCCAGCCTCCTAGCCCCATCCAATTTCCACATTCAGAATACAGCATAAATACAGAATACAGAATAAATTATCTCCATCAAGGCAAAAAGGCTTCTCTTTAAGCACAGAGATGTCTGCTAGTTCAAGGCAGAAACCCATTTCTTGTAGGGGACATCTGAAGCACTTTTTTTTTTTTTTTTTTTTTTTTTTTTGGTGGGTCTGTAATCAATTCCGTATTTTTCCTTGAGAAGCTTAAGCTGTTCCTCTTGTTTCAGGAGTGTTTCCAACTCTGAGTTGTCGAATAGGTCCGTATTTCCCAAACATATCATACATTTCCTCCGCTGTGATTTTATACGGCAGGTTCCGAATATAAAGGATCCGATTGACCTCTGGGGGCAGCCGGATGTTAGCTCGCTTGGCCGCTTGCATCGCCATGGCGCCGATCGGAGGGGGGTGGGTGCCGCCTTGGAGAGAAACCGCGGCCGGGAAGGGGCCTGCCAGGCCGCGCGCCGCCGCTCGCCGCTGCGGCGGGGGTCCCAGATGCTATCCCATACGCTAATAACCCGGGTAATTCCTTTTTACAATCTATGTCCTGAACGCTCCGCTTTTCTAAAAAGCATTTGAGCGAATCGTACGTCGCTTGTCTCTCCATACCTTCGTCAGCGCTGTTGCAGCCTTTGCGAGACTTCGGCGACGCGTGGCCGGCGGGACCCTCTGTAGGTGCTCCCGGGCGCGGGGACTGTGCCCTTCCGCCTCCTGCGCTGCTTTCAGGACCGGTACCCGAATCTCCGTCGACTCGTGGCTCGCAGGTTCAGCCCTCTCTAGGGTCCCTGTTCGGGCGCCATTTGTCGCGACGGAGGGAAGACACAGTCACTCAATATGAGTGATCAGCAGACTTCGTTTATTGTCTCTTACAGTCACCTTTTATGCCTTGTTATAATTAGCTCATACATATTACAAAAGTTAAGCTCATTATTGGTTAGTTGCCTAAATACCAAGCCGGCCCCTAGTTTCTCTTCTGTAGTTATCTGTTCCCACCTGCAACATTCTTTACCGACCGCAATCTTCTTGTTATTGTGTAACAAGAACAGCCAAGGATAGTGTATTTTTGCTTTACTTCAGATAAGCTGAGAGCGATGTGCATTTTTGTCCAGCCAGCTGGACTATGTCTATGTGAACTTTTTCAGCTAGCCAGTTATCCACAGAATGCAAATCTTTGCATGTCATCAGGATGTAAGGGAATCGTAAATAAACAGTCTTTCAAGTCTATCACGACAATTTGCCAATTCTGAGGGATCATTGTAGGAGTTGGAAGACCAGGTTGCAATGCTCCCATCGCCAGCATCTGATCATTAACCTTTCGTAAATCATGTAAAATTCACCATTTTCCAGTTTTCTTTGGTATCACAAATATATGAATATTCCAAGGACTTGTAGAAGGTCGAATATGACCTAGTTTCAGTTGTTCTTGCACCAATTCTTCAGCAATGCACAGCCGTTCTTCTGTCATCGGCCACTGGTCTATCCAAATTTGCTTTTCTGTTAACCATGTAATCTTCAGTATGGGTGGCTGCCGGTCAGTGGCCGTGGCACAAAATGCTGATCAGTTGTCATAACTAGTCCCAATTGTGACAAAACATCCCATCCAATCAACCCTGATAATGTGTGTGGGAGTTGCATTACATATGGCCGATCTTCAAACTGTAATGTAATCAAGTCTTTACTCTGTTTTGGCGCTTTTGCACCTCCTACTCCTGTCACTTGGGTGATTGGAGATTGCAGCTCCCAATCCTGGGGCCACATATTTTGATTAATGATGGTGACATCTGCCCCGGAGTCTAATAATGGCTCTAGACTAATTTGTTGACTGCCTTTCTTTAATTGAATCTTTTGATATGGTCTTTGATTAAGATCTAATGTGAAAAACACCTCATGTCCGGTAGATCCAAAACCATCTTCTCCTCTTATCTTAGATATTTGGCCTTGTTGTCTGAGTTGCTCATAATATTGACAATGTGTAACAAACCTTTCATAGGGAAGTATTTGAGCAATTTTACTTCCTTTTGGAATTGTAACAGGTGGTTGTAACACATAGGCCATAATTTGTACATGTCCTGTAAAATCTGCATCAGTTACTCCAGGTAAAACAATTACTCCTTGTCTTCCCGTTGAGGATCTCCCCAATAAAAGTCCTCCAACTGGAGAATTCACATTACACAAAGGTCCTTTTACTTCAGTTGGAATTAAAGTCACTTCTTTATTATTCAAAGTTACTTCTACTGTGGTTGCCATGTCCACCCCGAGACTCCCCCAGGTGGCTGGGTTGTGCTTGTGTAAGAAACCACATTTCTCATCTGTGTTGTTGGAGCCTGTACTTGTGTCTTCGCGCGTAGACTCATCACGCTGTGCTGCATGTTTCCCAACCTTTTATGTCTACAAGCAGCAGTAGCATGTGAATCTGAATTACATGTGTGACACCAAACAGTCTTTGAACAAGTACGCCTTATGTGTCCAGGTTCACCACATTGATAACAATTACCAACTCCTGATTTACCATCATTCCCTTTTCGCTGTTCACCTTTATGATTTGATAAGGCTGCTGCAATTATATGCCCTTGCTCCTTCATCGCAGCAATAAAGGCAGCCGCTTGGTTATTTTGTTCTGCTCTAGTAGCTCTAATCAACATTTCATCTACAGGACTTCCTTGGGGTAATGTTTCTAAGATTGCTCTTGTTCTTGGATTAGCCCCCTCAAAAGCGAGGGTGCGGAACAAATGTTTCTGCAGATCCAAAGGTAAATCAGAATTGTCCTTTATTGCTGCAGACAAACGGTCTACAAATTGCCCCCTGACGAACAGTGGTATAGGAAGCAGTTTTTTCTTGTCTGGCACAGATAAAAGGGCTCGATGTGCTAAAGTTTGAGCAAATTGATGCATTTGTATTGGATACTGCAATTGAACCTGCGTAGTAGAGTAAGGTCCTTGCCCAGTTAACATATCTGCCTGTACACCAAAAAGGAATCTTCTATATTTGGATCTTGATGTCTATTTGCTTCCTTTACGGCTAGTCTCTTCCACTCCCTCTCAAACATTAGATACTGAGAAGGAGTCAATAGCAGGGAAGCAAGTCCAGCACAATCAGCAGGTGAGAGAACGTCTGCTGTGAAAATAAACTGTATGGTCTGTTGTGCAGCCTCTGAACGCAGACCATGAGTAGTGACCGTTTGCTTTGCCTGTTGCAATATTTTCCAATCATGCGGCTCCCAATTATGTGCACCAAGATTATTAACCACTACTGGACAAGCTAACAAGCTAGTCACCAGCCAGTCACCCTCCAAAATAGCATCACGAACAACACCGGACCAACGTTGTTGAATTGGATCTTTTACCAAGTTCAGCATCGGAGGGGCAGTTGGACTAACTGGAGGAACTACAGGTATTGGAGTAGTAGGCAGATTCATTTCAACTCGCTCTTCCAGTTTTCTTAATTTATCTATTACCTCCTGTAAAGATTTCTCTGTATTTTTATCACAAAGCCTCTCCCCACCTTCCTCCTCAAATTCGTCCAATGATGTTTCAGGAAGAGGAGGA
The DNA here is from genome assembly GCF_023634155.1 of Falco peregrinus. NCBI lineage: Eukaryota > Metazoa > Chordata > Aves > Falconiformes > Falconidae > Falco > Falco peregrinus. Next base: position 28,771,655 of record NC_073743.1, read on the forward strand.
TACAACATCAGATGGCGCTTTTGCCCCCCTTGATTTGGTCTACGAGCTGTCGCCACCCTCCGTTTTGGCCTTGCTCCACCCACAGCTCCGATTGGTGCAACAGGACTCGCTGCTCCTCCTTCCTGGGGAGGCTCAACAGGCTCTTCTGGTTTCGGCTCAGTTACAACAGACCCCCGAGGAATAACTTCCGTTTTGTCTGCTGTCTTGTCTAATAACTCCTGTACTGTTGAACACGCAGAGGCTGACATACCCTTCATAAGACGAGTATGCCCAACTCTGAAAAATGTAGCCAAGCGAGAAGGCTTAGGTGAATCACCCTTCTGCTCTATTGGATTTTCTACCACATCTCCTCCCAATGCTTCAATAGCTCCTGCCGCTTTTTTTTCTGCCTTCATTGTTTCCAGGGTGTTAATTATAGACCACCACGTAGCTCCTAACGCTTTAGCTTCTTTGCCTTCTTTACCTCCCTCAATTGTACTATCCCAGAGGCAATTTCCCACTTCTCTCCATTCCGTGGTACTAAATAATAATGTGGGCTCAGGAATTTTATCCTTTTTTCATGCCCAGCGAACTAAAGCCTCTACATCTGTTTCCTTAGTGCTCTCACCTCTCTTAGAGAGGATACTTGTCAAAAGCCTAATTGCCGCGTCTGTTTCCATCGCGGTCTTACTTCAGCAGGGGTGTGATCTGCAACTCTGACACCGAACTCTGGACTTCGCTTTTGCCTTCTAGGTTCCTCCCGCCTCCGACCCTCCAGCTCCCAGATCGGAATCCAAGTCCGATGCATGGAGACTTCCGCGTTTAGGTGAACCGCGTTTAGGCGAACCGCATTTAAGCATCTTAAAGGGTCCCTGTTCGGGCGCCAGATGAAGGTCCCTGTGGAGAGTCGGTCGAGTCACGACAATCACACCAATATGATTACATGTCGAGCTCGCTTTATTAAACATTCAGGCTATATTTATAACTTAAACTAAATCTTCACGCGATTCTACATACAGGTGATTGGATAAAAGTCTCTGATCACGTGAGCGTCCGTATCGCTGATTGGTGAGCATGCTGCAGGCGCCTGATCAGGGTGTGCTGACTTTGCGGTTCCCAGGTCCTGTTCTGCACCTGGCTTGTTGTTTGTGCATAGCTTGTTTTCTTCCTCAAACTGCTTGGTTCAAGGACAATTTAAAGTTTCTCTGCAGTTACAATTAACAGGCCTGGGTTGTCCAAACTGGACAATGGTAACATATGTCCTCGGTCTTTTAAAAATTCCTCTACAACCAAGTGTATCTACAATCAATTTGTGATCTTCCACATTCACCTTTTCCCATTTTGGTAACATATTTGCTAGCTGCCACTGGTTAGTTCCCAGAGCCAATAGGGAAGATTGCAAAGGCAGCTGCAGTCCTGCCAGATCATTAGCTGTAGTTGCCAATTTGTTTATTAATATCTCTAAGTCAATGCCATTCAGAACCCCCAATCCTGTTCCCAAAACACCAGTTAGGTCTCTCCGAGTCTGTTTCTCAGAAGGTGTCCGTTTTTGCAGCCAGGTTATCCACCCCTCTTAAGTGGGTTTTAGGAAAGGAGAGCAGGCTGGCTGAATATCTGAAACGTTAACTTGCATACAAAAAAGCACAAACGGTCTAAGCCCACTATTGATCATTCTAAGAATCTAAACGTCCCTCCCCCAATACACACATATAAAATCTGTTTTGATAAAAATGTCTTTGTTTGAGTCGGGTTTTTAAGAGTCCAGTTTCCATGGCCTCCCAGAAGGTATCCCTCGGAGTTCTCCTGTAAAAATATAACAACAGAGCTTGCCTCCCTGAGGCAGAAAGAGTTAAAACAATGGGATTATCCAGCGGGTATTTATCTTATGTTCCTTTCCCAAGGCATCAGAGGCTACCCAAGTGTTGGAAGAAGGGTTCGCCGGAGTCAAGAAGACGCTCAATATGAGTTATGCATCTTGCTCAACTTTATTAGTTTCTAACACTACTTATATAGAACCGATACACATGCATATTCATAAAGCAGAAATATAATTGGTTAGTAGTCTCTAAACACGCACGGTTCTCACACCCCTAATTATCATGACTAAAATAAGCATTCTATCCATGTAGCTAATTGTGTTGCTGTGCTTCAGCCTTGTAGTTTGTTACTCCCTATTTTCCCATACCGCTCCCTATCTTTCTTGGCCCTGCACCTGCTTTCCCAGCAGCTGTATCTTGTTACAGCCACAGCCTGTTGGCACAACATAATTACTTGGTCTCAGGATTCAAGAATAGCTCAAGGCTACCTTTCTTGTTAACTTCAGCACAGCAACTTCAGTACAATTCTGATTACAGGCCTATTCTAATACCAGGCCTGGATTGTGCAGATCTTCAGAGATTCTAAAGCCGCACTTCTGCAGCCATTCTTCTACACCCAAGCACATGCATTCAATGGGGTTTTCAGTACCTGTTGTACATTTCCCACAGTAGGAAGTGCCACCAGAACGGGTTGTCCTGGGAAGTGAGCTGGGTTCTTTGAATCATTTGGTCCCTTTAATGAGGGAATCAAGGAAGGAGCCGTTGGGCAAAAAGCAGTTATTTTGGGGCATCCGTTTACTCCTCACCTATCATTTATACCTTTAACAGCTTCCCACAAGCGGACATCCCAATTTCCCTCATGAAGTTTCAAAAGTCGTTTTAAGAGACCATTGGTCCTTTCTACAATTCCATTAGCTTGCGGATAATACAGGGTATGAAACACCCATTTAATCCCTTCGCTTCGTGCCCAATCCTGTACAATTCTGGCAGTAAAGTGGGAACCATTATCAGATTGTATTTCTCGTGGCTTTGGAAAAGTTCCAAACCATTCATGCAGCGCTTTCACAGTGTTCTCCCCCATAGCCCTGTTAAAGGCTTCTGCTTGGACTAGTCCTGATGTTATTTCCACCAGCACAAAATGTTTTCCTCCCAATCTCTTAAAGGGGCCAATATAATCCACCTGCCAGGCATCCCACAAGCCTTTACCCTCCCTTAAATGTAGAGGGTCATCCTCTAAAGGGTGTCTCTCAAGTCGTCTTCGACATTGTTCGCAGGCTGATATACAGGTTTTACACATTTCTCTGGTGACGGGCCAGCCTCGGGCAAGGGCTTCACGGTACAGATCTTTAGCTCCTGTGTGTTTGCATTTTACATGCAACCATTCTAACAGGCATTCCCAGTCTTCTGAAATCTGGCCCTCCCATACAGGAGCTAGCCTTGCTAACTCATCAGCCCGGTTATTCCATTCTCCCACTGACCCCCCATCTATCTGATGGGAAGCTACCCAACCTACAGCAAAGTTCCCTCGGCTAGCAATACTTAAGATGTCTTGCCATTTTTCCTTTTGCCACACTGGAATCCTATTAACCTGCCATTCATTTTGCTCCCAGAAAGAAAGCCATTCAGTACATCCCTTAAATGCAGCATAAGAATCAATATAAATGTAAACAGGAGAAGTAGTTTGTGCTTTGCGTTGAAAAACGCTCCATACTGCAATTAATTCACCAACTTGTGCACTACCCTCTCCCTCTGTTATAATTTGCTCATTGGAAGAGGTATGGAGTGCTACTGCTCGGTATTTCCACACTTTTCCTTCCCTTTTGGCAGAAGCATCAGTAAACCAAGCACTAACTGACTGTTCACAGGGGGCCACCTGAATGACTGAGGCAGGTTTATCTTGGCCCTCGTCCAGGCTCTCTACTTCTTGTATAGCTAGGGTTTTTTAAGCTCCTTCAGATACAAAGAAAGTGTTACAATAGTGTTCAATCTGAGCATACCACTTTTGTACTGAGACTTTCTGGGCCACCCCGTCAGGGGGAGGAGTCCCGGTAGTGACTGTTTTTATAACTTTAAATGGGCCTCTCAATATAATGGGCCAGTGTTGGTCCCCTGCAAGGCCACAGTTCCTGCCAGAAAACCTGTTCCAGTATGGGATCTTCTCCACAGAGACCACATTTTCTGCCAGGAGCCTGCTCCAGTGCAGGCTCTCCACAGGTCCACTTGCTGTGGTGTGGGGTCCTCCACAGGCTGCAGGTGGATATCTGTTCCCTTGTGCTCCCTCCATGAGCTGCAGGGGGAGAATTTGTGTCACCACCATGGTCTTCACCACAGGCTGCAGGGGAATCTCTGCTCATGCTGCTGGAGTACCTCCTCCCCCTCCTTCAATGACCTTGGTGTCTGCAGAGTTGTTTTTCTCTCAATTATTCTCACTCCTCTCTCCCAGCTGCGGTTGTGCAGTATTTTTTACCTTCTTAAATGTTATCACAGAGGTGCCACCATCTCATCCAAGAGTCTTCATGATAACACCTTAATGAGAGCAATTGGCACTTGCTGTTCTTTGATATGAATCATAGAAACATAGAATCATAGAATGGTTTGGGTTGAAGGGACCTTTAAAGGTCATCTGGTCTACTAGAGAGGCTTGCTCAGAGCCCCGTCCAACTTGACCTTGAATGTTTCCAGGGATCGGGCATCTCACCACCCTCACAGTAAAGAATTTCTTCCTAATAACTAATCTAAATCTACCCTCTTTCAGTTTAAAACCATTACCCCTTGTCCTATCGCTACAGGCCCTACTAAAAAGTCTATCCCCATCTTTCTTATAAGCCCCCTTTAAGTACTGAAAGGCTGCTATAAAGTCTCCCCAGAGCCTTCTCATGTCCAGGCTGAATAACCCCAACTTGCTCAGCCATAGGAGCGGTGCTCCAGCCCTCTGATCATCTTTATGGCCCTCCTCTGGACTTGCTCCAGCAGGTACATGTCCTTTTTATGTTGGTGGCTCCAGAGCTGAACACAGTACTCCAGGTGGGGCCTCATGAGAACATACTCGAGGGGGAGAATCACCTCCTTCGACCTGCTGTCCCACGCTTCTTTTGATGCAGCCCAAGATATGGTTGGCTTTCTGGGCTGCAAGTTCACACTGCCAGCTCATGTCCAATTTTTCATACACCAGTATACCCAAGTCCTTCTCTGCAGGGCTGCTCTCAATCCCTTAATTCCCCAGCCTGTATTGATACCGGGGACATGCAGCAACCTGGCAACAGAGAGATCATCCAAGAGGCTGGGCAAGGTGGAAAGCTGTTTAATCTTCTCTGTATCTATGATGGCTACTCCAAAAGCCCATTGGTACCCCCTTGGGTCCTTGAAGTACCCTCTCCTGAGGTAGTCTATGCCAAGAAGACATGGGGCCACTGGGCTGGTCACCATTGGGTGCTTTTGCTACTTGTCCCCTATTAAGCTCACCTCAGCCTCCAACACAGACAACTGTTGGGATCCCCCTGCCACTCCAGAAATCCAGATGGGTTCTGTGACCTTATACCCTCATGGCATTAGGGTACACTGTGCACCAGTTTCCACCATAACCTTGTACTCGTTTGGGTCTGATGTGCCAAGCTATGAATCCACATAGTGGAGTAAACCCAGTTCTCCCGTTCCTCTTCCTGGCCAGAGTCAGGGCCTCTCTACTCCTGGTCAGAGCATTCCTTACCTCGCTCCTGTAATTGCAAAGCAGAAGTCCATTCAGTCCATTCATCAGGAGCAGAAGTAGGATCAGCCCTTCTACTCTGTCTGGGGAATTGCTCAACATCAAACAGAGCAGTCATCTTCCTGGATGGACTCTTTTTGGATGCTGTTTTTTCTTGCAATTCATGTGTGTGAGCTTGTAGGTTTGAAGTAGGTGCACCGTCCCAATTCCTTATGTCCTCCCTGTGGTCACACAGATAGAACCACAGGGTGTCCCACAGTTCCCTTTCCCTTGAGCAGAAAAAGGCTGATTCCATATGGCATTCTTGAAAGCTGAGACACCACCCTGCAGGGACAAGGAGGAAGACATTTACTTTGAATTGTTGGACCTGTTGGGACAGTTTTTCCATAGCTGAGACATAGGCCCATAGTGTTGGGGAGGATGAGAGTTTCTCTTTGAATTGATAGAGCTAGCAGGCCAGTTTATCCACAGTTGGTGCCTCAATGTCTGTCCAGTCCATTATCATCAGGGTGCTGGCGTACAATGTCAGTATGTTCCAGTACAAACTTCCACCACATGGACCATGTGTGCTAAATTTCATCCAGATCTTTGGAGGCCTGGTTGTTGTCCAGGTTGCTGTAGAACACCACAGCTAATTCCCCCAGATACTGGGCACCTCCCTCAGTGGTGGTCTACTTGCCTTGGTAGTTTACAACATCTTTCTTTTAGAGGTTACCTTGCCATCATGTTTGACAGGAGTCTGTTGAGGCAGAAGGCTTGGACGCAACTTATACGACCAATGTGATCAAGTTAGTGTCACTTTATTAATAGACTCACAGCAATTTATACTCTACAGGTGCTATTAATAGACTCACAGCAATTTATACCCCCAGCTAAAAATACACACGCTACGCAGGCTTTGTTATGTAAAAGGTGATAGGTTAAAACTACTCGTTCACACGCTTCCATCTCCCCTTATGATTGGTCCCGGTGCGGCGCCCACACGCTGCTCCCCCCTTGTGCAGGCATCCTGTTTTTTCTCATCTTTCTGTCCGACTCTCTTATGTCTCTGTGAATACACAGTTTCTTTGTCTCCCTTGGCCTTGCATATGTCCTTCACAACAGCTGCAGCTTGTTACAGTTTCGGCCTGCTCAGCCTGCTATTACAACACAGTTACTTGGTCTGGATTGCTCGTGATATGTCCGTTGTCTTCCAGCCACTCCACAAATCCCCCTTTTTTGTTTTTGAGCAATCCAGACCCCTTTTATCATTCTGTTCATAGTTCTCATAAAGCAATTCCACACACAGCCCAATATCATTAAAAAGATTACAATGGCAATTAATACCATTATCCCATGCAGAAACAAATCTTTTAACCATCCAGTAATTCCTAAACTCTGTAGCCAGTCCATTAACCCATACTCAATCTCTATAGCCTGTACATTTTTTCTTAACTCAGCAAGCTGCTTATGAATAGAGTTTGAGTGATCAGTCAAATTCATGCAACACTTTCCATAGTGCTGTTCACTATAGGCTACTCTCTACTGTTCATGCTGTTTCCTTATCTTCTAGAGGTGAGATCACATTCCTCCTTTGTTTCTGTCTCATCCTAGTTTCTTCTCATACTCCCTCAAAGTTATTTACCTCTTTGCTGCAGGATCTCAGCTGCACATTGTCAAAGCAAGGCCAAAGCTGCACATTATCAATGTCAAAACAACCCACTGTCTCTGTTCCATACAATTCTACAATTCTCCCCGCTTTTTTTTTTGAACAGCTAGTACCAGGTTTGCCATGTTCTGCAGGGCCCTTGCAAACATGACAGCAACCAAGGCAATAGCAAACAAACAATACTGCCAATTGAGTGAATGGATGCCAAAAAGGCTGACATTTTCTCAGATTTTGGTAACATGTTGCTGCAATGGGGCGCCTAAAATCCACGCAGCACATACCATCAAAATCCTCACAGCCATGTCCTTGAGCCAACAGCTAAAAGCCAATAGTTGCTCTGTTTTGTATGTCATAGTGGTAAATTTGACTCACATTCTTAACTGCCTAACAAACAAGGTGATTTAACTCTTTAATGCTTTCCCTGCTGTTGCTCTGGATAAGAGAAGAACCGCTGCAATACGTTCCCATCAGTTCCATAAATCAACTACATCATTACATGCTTCATCCAAAGTTATATTGCATTTAAGCGCATGATGCTTATCAGCATGTTCACGTGTTGATTTATGTGGGTGTCATGGTCCCATCATAACCTCCTACTACATTAGCATCTACATAAAGACAACTATTGACATTGAAAGTGCAAACAACATCAACTTCTTTTGGATTAACATTATACAGAGGTAATCAATTATCCCAAATATCAAGGCTTTCAGTAAGATTCTTCATTCCTCACATACATTCACTTTTTTGCAACAATGTCTGCAAATCAGGAAGGGCACACCAAACAAGGACTGGTTCAGTAAGGAGACCACACATTAGTTGTTGGGTTGACTGGCGGCAGCAGTGCTCCCACGGTCTGGCACGCTAAGCTCAGGCTGCTGCATGCTCCACCAGGCTCAGGGCAGAAATCATTCATGTAGTTACATAGCTATACATCACTACAAGCATGCAGACACCTATTACACACTAGATAACCATGTTCATCTTTCCTACTCTCCTTCACAATACCCAGCTGTTCTCTCATCTCTTGTTAGGTCAGACATTCTCCATCTTCCTCTCCTATATCTCTCTTCAGACATTCTCTATCCTCCTCTTTTTTGCTTGTTAATTGAGACAAGGCAAAGGTTGTGTGTAGCTGGGTTAAAAGTGTTCCTAAATGCATTCAGATACTTCAAAGTTCATTCCTAGTCATGCAAAAGCACAGGTAATCAAATGACATCGTTAACTAATATAATAGACATAGCATTCATATAATGAAGAGCACTGAGATAATGTTTTCTTATTTTATTTAATACTAAATTATTAAATAATATATTTGTGTACAATTATTATAATTAAACTTATTATTAAATTATTGTTTATTTAATGTTGCTTATTATGTAGTTTACAACCATTTGTCTTCTATAATATTAAACTGTTTGACTTCTTAATCATACAATCACAGAATGGTTTGGGTTGGAAGGGACCTTTAAAGGTCACAAAATTCAACCCCCCCCTGCAATGAGCAAGGACATCTTCAACTAGACCAGGTTGCTCAAAGCCCCATCCAGCCTGACCTTGAATGTTTCCAGGGATGGGGCATCTACAGCCTCTCTAGGCAACCTCTTCCAGTGTTTCACCACCCTTGTAAAAATTTTTTTCTTTACATTTAGTCCAAATCTACCCTCTTTTAGTTGTCCCAGTTTAACCCCAGCTGACAACTAAGTACCACACAGCCACTCGCTCACTCCCCCTTGGTGAGGTGGGGGAGAGGATTGGAAGAGTAAAAGTGAGAAAACGCATGGGTTGAGATAAAGACAACTTAATAGGTAAAGCAAAAGCTGCTCATGCAAGCAAAGCAAAACAAGGAATTCATTCACTACTTTCCATTGGTAGGCAGGTGTTCATCCATCTCCAGGAGAGCAGGGCTCCATCACACGTAACGGTTACTCAGGAAGACAAATGCCATAATGCCAGATGTCCCCACCTTCCTCCTTCTTCCCCCAGTTTATATACTCAGCATGACGTCATATGCTATGGAATACCTCTTTGGCTAGTTCAGGTCACCTGTCCTGGCTGTGTCCCCTCCCAATTTCCTGTGCCCCTCCAGCCCTCTCTCTGGGAGGACTCAAGAAACTTGACTTAGTATAAACATTACTTAACAACATTCAAAACCATCAGTGTGCTATCAACGTTGTTCTCACACCAAGTCCAAACCACAGTATTGTACCAGCTACTGAGAAGAAAATTAACTCTATCCCAGCTGAAACCAGCACATTAGTTTGAAACCATTGCCCCTTGTTCTATTGCAACAGGCCCTACTAAAAATTCTGACCCCATGTTTCTCATAAGCACCCTTTAAAGTCTTGAAGGGCCACTGTAAGGTCTCCCTAGAGCCTTCTCTTCTCCAGGCTGAACAACCGCAATTCTCTCAGTCTTTCCATATAGGAGAGGTGTTCCATCCCTCTGGTCATTTTTGTGGCCTTCCTGTGGACCTGTTTCATCAGGTCCATGTCTTTCTTGTACTGAAGACTCTGGAGCTGGATGCAGTACTCCAGGTGAGTTCTCACCAGAGCGCAGTAGAGGGGCAGAATCACCTCTCTTGACCTCCTGGCCATGCAAATCTGAGGTCTCTTGTAAAATACCAGTAATATGGACATTTTCTTGACATTTTTTGCCTTCCCCTTATCATCTTAATCTAAGTAAAGCTCAGCAATAATCCTACTGCTATGCTTTGTTATTTTGTGTTCACATAGCAGTGAGCATAATTTATATTCATTCAGTGATTTACTGACTTTAGGATCATTTCCGATTCATTATTGAACAAATTAAATTATGTTCTTAGAGTTTTGATTGCTGTTCATCAAACTTAACACTATTGATTTCTGATTCTTCTTTGATTGCATACCTCTATTGTATGTTTATCTTTGGCCTGTAATCCCTTTGGGGCAGGAAATATGTTCTTTTTTCTGCTTGTGCAGTGTTTGGTGCAAAATGGTTGATGGATCTCCTGAAGTCCCCTGTAACACAAATAATGAATAAGCAGAGAGAAGAACGTTCTGATGTTTAAATCTCTGGACTAAAATTTGGCAGATATGGACTGAATTGTTGTTGTTTTGAGAACTTCACCATTGATACTGGACAAATCATGTAATCTTTACTTGGTTGGTTTTTTTTTTTTGGGGGGGGGAAAGCCCTGCTTTTAGTGTCACATATACATACACTCAGTTTCTCTCAGTGCCCTTTATTAAATAAATTACTGGTTAACCAGAAAGAAACTCAGTTTGGGGAAAGTTTAAGTAATTCTTAAAGACGAAAAGGAGAGATGTGTTCTGTTAGTTGTGCATCACCTCACCAATGTATAGTTATTCCCAGTAATATTTTTATCTTTCTAATACTCTAAGAATTTCCTGATGCAGGAGAGAAGGGGAATGAATTATATATCTGCCTCATGTTGTGATGAGGCTTCTGTGCATGTAGCTTTCAAATTTTATTGGCTTTTTTTTCTGATACTTTGCTTTACAAATAAATATCTAATTTATAGATTAGTATTTTTAACTCCACTGAGTGTTGGTGTTTAGGATGCTTTTCCCACAGCTTATCATCTTGCATGTTTTAAAAATTCATTCTATTCTTAATGATTATATTTTTTCTATGTTTCTAAAATATCTAGATTATATTGTGTATCTGTTAACAATATACATGGCATTTGCCGCTTTTTAAAAAGTATACCTTATTTCAATTTTAGATTATAAAATGTTAAATAAGGCTGATTGCAATGCTGACCCTTTTTGTGTCCACTATATTCACAAAGCCTCTCCTCCTTTAGTATAGCGTTGTAAATGCTATGTAGATAAAATGATCAGGATTTTTCTTTTAAACTATACATTCATTTTTAAGCTATCCATCATACAAAAAATATCCTATTTAATCAATTCAGTGCTTTGTTTCTGTCCTGATATTGTTTGGCTAATTATTTTATGCCTACTTCTAAAGTTCATTTTTTTTTCATTCAATTTATTATCAGACTGATGGAGGGATATATCACTTATTTCATTCACTTATTGTCTCACAAACTCATAATGCATCCTGTGCTCAATAGTATAATTTACATGGAGTATATGTATCCTGTGAAGTTCAATTTTTCAACATTCCATTGACTAACCACAGAATTATTGCAGGGGGAAGTGTCAATTATAGCTATAAAAGATTCACATCAGAAGTATCTATAAAATCCCAAACAAACCAAAGAAGCAGTATGTAGGGTTTTTTTGCTAACCCAGTAAATACTTCGGAATTTGTAGGAACAGAAAATATTCAGAGGCTGTCCATAGGCAAATTTCTCTAATCATCGTAGTAGCTGAAAATAATTAAGATATTAATGATTTTATACCTTCAAAACAATCTGGATATATAAATAACTCTCAATTCATAGAATCATAGAATCATTTCGGTTGGAAAACACCTTCAAGTCCAACCGTTAACCCAGGACTGCCAAGACCACCACTAAACCATGTCCCTAAGCACCACATCTACACGTTTTTTAGACACCTCAAGGGATGGTGATTCCACCACCTCCCTGGGCAGCCTGTTCCAATGCTTGACCACCCTTTCAGTGAAGACATTTTTCCTAATATCCAATCTAAACCTCCCCTGGTGCCACTTGAGGCCATTTCCCCTTGTCCTACCACTTGTTACGTAGTAAAAGAGACCTTCCTCCGCCTGCCTACAACCTCCTTTCAGGTAGTTGTAGTGAGCAATAAGGTCTCCCCTGAGCCTCCTCTTCTCCAGGCTAAACAACCCCAGTTCCCTCAGCCGCTCCTCATAAGACTTGTCCTCCAGACCCATCACCAGCCTCTTTGCCCTTCTCTGGACACGTTCCAGCACCTCTACATCCCTCTTGAAGTGAGGGGCCCAAAACTGAACACAGTATTTGAGGTGTGGCCTCACCAGTGCCGAGTACAGGCACTGTACATCATTTCCCTTGTCCTACTGGCCACACTATTTCAGATACAAGCCAGGATGCTCTTGGACTTCTTGGCCATCTGGTCACACTGCTGGCTCATATTCAGCCAGGTGTCAACCAGCACTCCCAAGTCCTTTTCCGCCTGGCAGCTTTTCCAGCCTGTAGTGTTGCGTGGGGTTGTTGTGACCCCAGTGCAGGACCCAGCACTTCTCCTTGTTAAACCTCATACAATTGGCCTTGGTGCATTGATCCAGCAAGTCCAGATCCCTCTGCAGAGCCTTCCTACACTCAAGCAGATCAACACTCTCCCCCCAACTTGGTATCGTCTGCAAACTTCCTGAGGGTGCACTCAATCCCCTTGTCCAGATCGGTGATAAAGATGTTAAACAGAACTGGCCCAATACTGAGCCCTGGGGAACACCACTTGTGACCAGACGCCAGCTGGATGTAACTCCATTTACTACCACTCTTTGGGCTCGGCCAGCCAGCCAGCTTTTAACCCAGCGTAGAGTACAGCTGTCCAAGCCATGAGCAGCCAGTTTCTCCAGCAGAATGCTATGGAAGACAGCATCAAAGGCTTTACTAAGGTCCAGGTAGACAACATCCACAGCCTTTCCCTCATCCACTAGGCAGGTCATCTTGTGGTGGAAGGAGATCAGGTTTGTCAAGCAGGACCTGCCTTTCATAAACCCATGCTGACTGGGCCTGATCCCCCGGTTGTCCTGCACGTGCCACGTGATGGCACTCAGGATGATCTGCTCCATAACCTTCCCCAGCACTGAGGTCAGGCTGATGGGCCTGTAGTTCCCCAGATCCTCTTTCTGGCCCTTCTTGTAGATGGGCGTCACATTGGCTAACCTCCAGTCTGCTGGTACCTCCCCAGTTAGCCAGAACTGTCGATAAATGATGGAGAACGGCTTGGTGAGCTCCTCTGCCAGCTCCCTCAGTACCCTCAGGTGGATCCCATCCAGCCCCATAGACTTGTGCATGTCTAAGTGGAGCAGCAGGTCAGTAACTGTTTCCTCCTGGACCGTGGAGACTTCATTCTGCTCCTCCTCCTCCCTGTCTTCCAGCTCGGGGGGCTGAGTACCCAGAGGGTAACTGGTCTTGCTATTAAAGACTGAGGCAAAGGAAGCATTAAGTCCCTCAGCCTTTTCCTCATCCTTTGTGGCAATGTTCCCCACTGCATCCAGTAAAGGATGCAGGTTATCCTTGACCCTCCTTTTGCTTCTAATGTATTTGTAAAAACAGGTTTTGTTATCTTTTACAGCAGTGGCCAGCTTAAATTCTCGCTGGACTTTTGCTTTTCTAATTTTCTCCCTGTATAACCTAATAATGGCATCCTTGGAGTCCTCCAGAGTTACCTGCCCCTTCTGCCAAAGGTGGTAAATTTTCTTTTTTTCCCTGAGTTCCCGCCAAAGCTCTCTGTTCAGCCAGGCTGGTCTTCTTCCCCACTGGCTTGTCTTTCAGCACATGGGGACTGACTGTTTCTTTGCCTTTAAGACTACCTTTCTGAAGAACGTCCAGCCTTCCTGGAGCCCTTGGCCCTTCAGGACTGCCTCCCAAGGGACTCTGTCGACCAGGCTCTTAAACAGGCCAAAGTCTGCCCTTTGAAAGTCCAAGGTGGCAGTTCTTCTGAGCCTGTTCCTTCCTTCTCCAAGAACCAAAAACTCTATCATTTCATGATTGTTATACCCAAGACGGCCTCTAACCACCGCATCACCCATCAGGCCTTCCCTGTTTGTAACCAGCAGGTCCAGCAGGGCATCTCCTCTTGTTGACTCACTCACCAGCTCTATCAGGAAGTTATCTTCCACACACTCCAGGAACCTCCTAGAGTGCTTCCTCTCCGCTGTGTTGCATTTCCAGTGGACATCCGGTCGGTTGAAGTCCCACTCGAGAATAAGCGCTAGTGAACACGAGACTTCTCCCAGCTGCTTGTAGAATGTTTCATCTTCCTCTTCATTCTGTTTGGGTGGTCTATAACAGACTCCTCCCAGGATGTCTGCCTTGTTGGCCTTCCCCCTGATCCTTACCCATAAACATTCAGCCTTGTTACTATCATTAAGCTCTAGGCCAGGGGTCCTCAAACTTTTTAACCAGGGGGCTGGCGCGGATGAAGGGGCAGGCAGTCATCTGCGGCTGCTTGGTTTCCCCCCCCAACCCCCAGCGGGGGGTGGTTCTGTAAATACCGGGGGCCGGATTGAGGACCCTGGGGGGCTGTATCCAGCCCGCGGACCGTAGTTTGAGGACCCCTGCTCTAGGCAGTTGAAACACTCCCTGACATACAGAGCTACCCCATTACCTCTCCTTCCTTGCCTATCCCTTTTGAAGTGTTTATAGCCATCCATTGCAGCACTCCAGTCATGTGAGTTTTCCCATCACATTTCCGTGATAGCCATTATGTCATAGTCTTCCTCCTGCATGATGGCTTCCAGCTCCTGTTTGTTGCCCATGCTTCAGGCATTGGCATAGATGCACTTCAGTTGGGCTCTTGATGTCGCCTCCAACACTGGCATTCTGCCCTCAAGCTCATCTCTAACAGGCCTGGGTTTATCCCCTTCCTCCTTCTAATCTAGTTAAAAGTTGTCTCAATGCGTCCTGCTAACTCCTGACGTAGGATCCTTTTCTCCCTTTGAGATGGGTGAACCCTTTCTGTTGCCAGCAGGCCTGGTGCCTCTGTAAGGCAAGTAGAACTCTAACATTTGAGATGAAGATGAAATAATTTGCTAAAAACCTGCATAGAATGTCACATTCAGAAATAGGAAAATTGTGCAATTTTACTGAAATATTATTATATACCTGGGCTTGTACTGTGTAACAATATAATATTATAACCAAATTAGTTTCAGTTTTATTAAAACCCCATGTTTTCAATCATGCCTGTTTTTTTATTGTCAAGAACATTTGTGGAATTTCCTCATGAATGAAGTAGTTCTGTTTTGCAGTCAGCTATATTTGCAATGAACTCCTGTCATTGTCATTTTGTACAGTAAGTATAAGGATTTATTTTTTTAAAAATCATACATGAAAATACATTTATTTCAGGTAAGGGTGATGAGGATTCAACAAATAGAGAAGGACGTTCTTTGTATACGACAGCTCCTGCAATCACAAGCAGCTGAAGCAGAGGTTAGTGAGCAATTTCTTGCCTTCTTTTGATTATAATATGTATCTTTTTAAAAAAGCAAATCTACTTATATGAGTATATTGATGGGCAGCATTATTTGTATCAGCAAGTGATGTCATTGTTCATAAATTACTCAATATTCATAGGCTGGAGCTGCCTCGGGAGTAAAATTTGGTAGCATGTTACTTGCTCTGTTAGCAATGAACTGAGGGTGGAAAATTTGGAATATTCTTTATGCTACTGTTTAATTTTAATCAATAATTATATATCAGTTAAAAGTTTAACTAGCAGTTTCAATAAAAAGGTCAAAGTGCAATGTAATATAAAGGCTGAAAGTTTGATTTAGCAACTATTTTTTAATGTCTTTCTAAATATGAATCTCTGATAAGCAGCTTCATGGTCTGCCTATCTTTTGAGATAAGAAAAAAAGGGCATATACAGTTTCTGTCAGACTTCACTAGAGGAGCCTTGCATGTTTTTATTATTTAAGTATTGGGTCCTATATTAAGAAGTAGAAGATAATGTTTCCTGTACATGGCAAAGTCCATAATAATAATTGTCATCAACAAAAACTGTACTCACAGTGGGAATTAATTTACAAGCTCAACTCTTTCTCATACTTGTAAATTAACTATAAATTGTATTTTGGACCTGCATATTTGATTGTCTTTGCTCAAAATAACTACTGTGAAAGTTCAGGGAAACTTTTGAATTATTAAGGGATACAGATTTTTCCCACTGTAGAAAATAAATTATTTCACAATTCTAGTTTTTTGGGAAACATCTGGTATTGTAAGTGAAGCTGACAGTAGTGTGTATAGTTGAAGTTGTCTAGTCTTTTGACATGCTAGCCAGTCTAGCTGCAGTTTTGCTTCATTTATGGCCTTGATTGCTGCTTTTAAAAGTCAGTAAACGTTTTTGAGAATTATCAGTTTGTTTTCCTAACCTTTTCATTTAATTCTGTCAGCACACTTACTTGTGGTAAAACATAGGTTTGATTTTTTTGAGAAATGACTTCTACTTTTATACTAAAATGTTTGTATAAGTCTCCCAAATCAAACTAGCAGACTTGCACAGTTGCATTAAGCAACTGAATTAAATGACAGTAGCATTGGGCTTTGTGGTCTGAACAGTAATGGGGACTGACAAGACGTTATAAAAGACAGTTTTATTGAACAGTAGGAAAGATGAGCAACAATGCACCCATATGGTGACTCACCCAATCACTGACAGTAAACACAGGATCATAAGCGATGCCCTGGTTCTGGTGGACTGCCAGGGACACTTGGTGTCTGGGTCATCTGGCAGCAACAGCTGATCATGGAAATGCCTTTTGACTGCGAGTAAGAGTCGCACCACTTCTTGGCTCCACCAATGGCAGTGTGATTTGAGAAAATCATACCTTACATGAATAATGTGGGTGACATCCTGCATATGCTGCCCATGTCAGTCAGGGGGCAGGGTGTCAGGAGGCAGCATGTTAGGCTTCCAGTTTCCTAATAAAACTTTTATGTTTTATGGATAGAAATTGTTGCAGAGGTATATAGCAACCACAGGGAAAGTACAATCTAGTAGATGTCAGAAATAGGCAATTATACGATTTAATCTCTAGCTTTGTTATGAAATTAAACTTTGTGCACTTCATAAGTAATTTTTAGCAAAATTACATATCTTCCCTCCCTTTTTCAAATAACCTTAATTGAGCAGATACAGTAGATCACATCTATTAAAGCTTTTTTCTAAAGTAACAAGCTCCTCTATTAGCTATAAATCTTCTTTGAATTAATATATTTAAATGTCAAGTATGTAGTCCGGAGACATCTATATTCTTCAGCCAGAAAAATAAACTAGGATTCTTATTCTCCAGCAGTCATTTTTCAATGGTTTACAAAAAATTTTAACATCCTTTTTACTAAGCTGTTTTCTCTGTATCTTGGATAATAGCCTCTTCCTATTAGACATTCTTTTAAGGCAAATCATGCTGATTAGTGCTTTGGATTTTAAAGGTATTTGTTACTGATCTGGCCAGTGGCCAGTGTGGATTAATAAAGTTACCTATGATGGTATTTCTGTTTTGCCAGATGGTGTAAGACATACTTATTTTTAAATAAATCAAAAATATCTTAAAAATAGTAAAATTGCTTAGTACTGAAAAGTTATCAGTATAAACCAATATAGCCTCCTTTAGTGTAAATGTGATACACTTGTTAAATACACTTAGTCTTTACTACACAGTATGTAGGTCTTGGCTAAATTCAGGTCATTGAATAGAAGGCTAATAGAATAGTGATAAGAAAAGAGAAGATACTCTTCTGTCTTTAAAGTCTAGGACTATAGTCCAGAAAGGTCAGAGTCTTGTTCATATTCTGCCATGGACACTTAGTGAGCAATATTATTATAGTATAATTTTTTATTTTCAGATAACTCTGCAAGACATTTCTTTGTATGTCTGTCATTTTCTCTAAAATCAGTGGTACTCTTGTCATGTGATATTTAGAGAGAGATGCCCATCTTTATTTCAGAATGAAAATACATTTAATTTACATTTTTTTGTTCCAGCATTCAATATTAAAGTTGCTGCAACTTTTCAGTAAGATGAGAGGAAAGCACAACAATTACCAATATAATATACAGTTTTTTTCTACATAGAACGTCTGGTTTGTTATTGGACAGATATAATTAGTATAGTTTTCAAAACAATTTGAGGATATTTTCAAAACATGTTATGAAAGCTTTCAAAATGTTTCTGAATAAAATTGCCCAATTTATTATTAGTGATCTGATTTGTAATTATTTATTTATTTAAGTTTAGAGAGAAGATGATAGTGATGTGAGCACAGCTGGTAGAGAATGGTGTTTCTGTCTCACAGAAATCCTTTGTCTTGCTGGACTATAATCATGAAAGGACATGCTTTGCTTTCATCTTGCAATTTTTCTAAGATACTGTCTCAGCTGTTAATTATTGAAGCTAAGGGTTATGAAATACAAAGCACTACTCAATGGCTGTGCAAAGATACAGCATTGATGCATTTATTGTGTAGAGAGCTTTGAATGTTAAAGTGTACTTCATTTCTGTATATAATTTCATACATGTATTAACAGAGGGTGCCTCAAAGCAAGCATGATATGGGCTCCCATGATACAGAGAGGCACAGTGAAGGTCAAGGAACAGCAGAAATCAACATAGCAACTACTGGTACTGGTCAGGTAAATTGATTTTTTTCTGTGTTAGTATAATTAGATACTTGAAATGTGCAATGCTTATATTTTGGTATATACCTTATTATGTTTGTATGCCTGTTCATTTTTTAAAGTTTTATGCTTGTCTTCATTCCATCTGGAAGTGAGAAAATTTCTTGTATTTATTAGAAAGAAATGTTTTAATAGGATGAAGTGTAAACATTCTGTAATGCAAGGAGCCGTTTTCTTTTATTTAAATGATTAATGAGCCTAATACTAAGAAACAAATAAAAAGAATTACTATAGAAAATGTATTTTATTCTAGGTGAACCGTAATATTAGAAGTATGGTTTAATTATGGGAAATTGCTCAAAAAATCACTTGAGAAATTATCACTGAAATATCAGTGATTTTAAAATTAAAATAATCAAATGGCAGGTTTATATTTAATTTTTTGTTAATACTATTTTAGATAAAGCTTTGAAACAGTATTATCAATGAGATAATCTGGATGTGTGCTGGAGGATTATATAAATGCTTTTAAATAATCTTTCATTGTCATTCTTTTTATTAGTGAAACATATTAGCACTGTAGTTAGAGGGCTACATGAAATTCTTTAATTTTTATATTAATATTTTTGCAAGTTTGAGACCTCTTTCTTTGGCTAAAAATACTTTATTTATTTATCATGCGCTAATTAATGTTCATTCACTTCATAATCTCCAACTGTAGCTGAGACATTCACATTAGCAATTTGGGCTCTTAAAACTTCATGCTATAAAATTGATCATTTAATTAATGTGTAAAATATCTGTGCTACTTTAGGGAAGTAGAATTATTTAGATCCTTCTGAAAGTATCCTGTACAATAAGATTTATCAGAAAGAATATATTTTCTTGTTTGGCTTGAGTGTTTACTCTGATTCAACATTAAGCATAGCCCATACTTTTGCTTTTGAAAGATATTTGATAACTATTTTGAATTAAGTTCTCTCTGCTATATTTGAACAGTTGCTTGATACTCTCACTCTAATTCTCATGACAGCTTTATTGCTTGGGAAAAAAAATAATCACTGCTGCTTTGGAGCTAAAAGCATAATGCATTTAAATAATTGATGCATTGTGGCTGTATTTTCTTTCTTGATTTTATGAATCGGGAGTTATTTTGGACAACAGATATTTTACAAGGAAGAAGGGATTCCCATATGCCTTGGCAGACATTACGCAAGTAGACAATTCATCCATTCTTCATTTGAGGTTTTTTGTTTAGGATTTGAGCAATTTTGAACTTTGCCTCATTATAATATTTAAAGCTTTTGTATTCTTTCCTCCTGGAAGTTGATAGATCCAGGGCTCTGAATCTGTGTTCTAAGAGACATCTGAGGATTATTTACTTTTAGGGCAAGTCCAGAGACAGAAGGCTTAATAGATTTAGCATAGCATTTATTTCTGATAAACCAGCTCAATATACTTTGATTCTTTGAGCAATCACTATGCAGTGGAGTGCAAAAAGTTTTAACTGAATAATTTGGGGCTAATTGGTTTTGTAGTCATATGAGAAGTGCTAATTGAAAATTTGCCAGTTGAAGAAAGGATTTTTCAGGATACAGCCATGTCCCTTTTCTGTACCATCTTTCAGCTGTCTTCTCTTCTGTCCCATTATGCTTACTATTCTGCCACTGCAATGAAATTTATTCAAACGTTTATTTCGCAAATTTTATAAAGAAATTCAATGTGTTATTTTATTAATAAAATATGCCACAAACAGGGAACACAACCTGATTGACAGAGTAAATAACTAGTATAGTACAACAAACAACAAGTGAAAGAGAGGAAAGTATAAAAAAGAGAAAACAAGATCAAATAGAAGGATAGGAAAAGATTTGGAAAGAAAAGGCTCTACACAAGAAGAGGGTTCATGTAAGTCTGTAATGTTCCAGTTTCTCAGATGAATGTCTACTTTTTTGAGATTACCTTTCTCACTGGGTCCTAAAGACTAATTGCATTTAATTTGGTTCTCCTGGCATCCTCAAAGTAGTAAGGTCAAAAACAGGGGTCCTCAGACTTTTTAAACAGGGGGCCAGCATGCAGACAAAGTGGCAGGCAGTCATCTGCGGCTGCTTGGTTTCCCCCCCCAACCCCCGGCGGGGGGGTTCTGTAAATACCGGGGGCCGGATTGAGGACCCTGGGGGGCCATATCCAGCCCGTGGGCCGTAGTTTGAGGACCCCTGATCAAAAAAGATGGCTTTGAAGGAAATAGCTATTTGGATCAAAGTTGATACCATTTTTTAGAAACAATAGGAAAAGTATGTGCGGCGAATGAAGATACGGGACGCAGCTTGATGCAAGCAAATGTCAATTTATTGTACAGAAGCACGAGTTTTTATACACTTTCAGAAGCTGCGCGTTTTAAACAGATTGGTTCTTGAAGCTAAGCATTGCATACTAGGCAATCCCTGATTGGTGGTTAACTACCAGCAATTAACAGCAAGGGGTTACCTTTCCTTGGCGCCGCCATCCGTTTCCCACTCCCCCGTGCTCTGTAAACAAGTCTCATCATGTTAATTGTTGTCTAGACAAGCTCGAGCACATTCCCCTCAGCTAACCGATTGCCATGCATGGTCCTAGTTTCCAGACCGCTCCTGTATCTCCCCCTTCCTGTTGCACAAAAGAACCCCTGAAACCGAGCAAAAACAAGGCACAAGTAATAGAACAAATAAAAAACCAACTAAGGCATATTATCAATGTCAAAATAACCCACTGTCTTTGTTCCGTACAATTTTACCATTTCCCCTTTTTGTTTTTGAACAGCTAGTACCAGGTTTGCCATGTTCTGCAGGGCCCTTGCAAACATGACAGCAACCAAGGTAATAGCAAACAAACAATACTGCCAACTGAGTGAATGGATGCCAAAAAGGCTGACATTTTCTCAGATTTTGATAACATGTTGCTGCAATGGGGCGCCTAAAATCCACGCAGCACATACCATCCAAATCCTCACAGCCATGTCCCTGAACCAACAACAAAAAGCAGTGGCAATTTTGACTCACATTCTGAACTGCCTACCAAACAAGGTGATTTAACTCTTTAATGCTTTCCCTGCTGTTACTCTGGATAAGAGAAGAACCGAATGACACGTTCCCATCATAGCCTCCTACTACATTAGCATCTACAGAAAGACAATTATCGACAAAGTGTAAACAATATCAGCTTCTTTTGGATTAACATTATACATAGATGGAAGGGCACACCAAACAAGAACTGGTTCAGTCAAAAAGTTCGAAACATAGCATGCCTTCTCTGAACATACCTCTGGGGTCATTCCCTTCATTCCCTCTCTTTTTTATGCAAAGAGAAACACTTTTACCATAACAGAGAAGCCCCTATTTACATCTCTGAGCCCGGACACAAACCGAAGCTGTATGCTCCACCAGGCTCAGGGCAGAAATCGTTCATGCAGTTACATAACTATATATCTCTACAAGCGTGCAGAAACCTATTAAACACTAAATAACCATGTTTATCTTTCCTATTCTCCTTCACAATACCTAGTTGTTTTCTCATCTCTTGTTAGGTCAAATAATTCTCCAGCTTCCTCTCCTATCTCTCTTCAGACATTCTCTATCCTCCTCTTTTTTGCTTGTTAATTGTGAGGAGGCAAAGGTTGTGTGTAGCTGGGTGACCATGAGCTGCTTTAAGTTACAATCAACTAAACACTGAATACAGGAAAAAAGGTATGGGAGACATAAGGCAAACATCAATAAGGTGGTTAAAGATAATTATAATAAATCCTGTAATACTTTTGAGTCATGGCCCAAAGTTTCCCAGCCGTGAGAAGAGACCAAAGGCATCCCGCCCCTGGCTCTGTTGCAGATCTTTGTTTTAAGGCTTTTGAGTTTTGTATACTTTTGTAAATTAATTCACAGTGGTCACTCAGATTCACATAACACATCCTATCAAAGTCTTCACACTTGTGTCCCTGTGCTAATAATAAAAATCAATAGCAACTCGGTTCTGTAGCAACATATGATGGACAGAATCAACATCTGTTAATAAGCCAGAAAAAAAATATAGTATTTGTAGTATTACTTTGTTTAGCAAGCTAGCAGCCTAATTTACTAAGCAAGTTAAGAGCGTGTACTATTCTTACAGAAGAGATTAGAGAAGCAAAAATGTGTTATGCTGCATTCCAGAACTCAGCCTGAGAATTACAGTCTGCTGTGAGTTCTGCGTTACAATCATTTGACACATGTTGGGGTTGCGATTGTGAAAGTTGCCCGTTTACAATTTTCATTGGCATTATCACAGCTAGTTGTTTTAAAAGCAACCCTTGAGCTTCCTCATGTTCGACTAGTTGCAAAATATTCTGAAGCCAATCAATCAAGTTAGTATTAAAGTTAGTGACTCTCTAGGACCCTGCAAGACTGTGGCAAGACTCCCGCATCCTGACTGCCTTAATAGCCATCTCATTCATTTGCAAACAGTTGTCCCTGGGATACCTTGCCTGAGTCACAGAATCGGCACAGTTAATTGCTCCAGCCAACTGCTCATAGTTAACAGCAATTCCCCGATTAAGGTTTTCAGTCAAGGCCACTACACATAGCTCACAAAAATCAGATAACCACATCATATACTGTATCAGTTAGTACCATACAAAGCAATAACTTCCAATCATGCAGTGTGAGTGTGTAAGGCTCTGCCATCACTTCAAGAAGGGACATAGCAAATGTATTATGAATCCTCCCTTCCCGCACTGCTTTGCTTAACCCTTTAACAGCCTCGTATTGCACAGGCTGCCACTCTGCAGGTTGATTTGTCTGACAAAATACTGAACATGCCCTAGCGACTCCCAAAACCCATCACTTAAGTGTTTCCCACTTGCATTCCTGCCACCAATCCCTCAGACCCCCTTTCACCCTCCCCCAAAATACAATCAATGCATCAGGAGAGACGAGGGGGTGGGGAAAGGTCTAGCTCCTTTTCCAGATCTATAGGACCTGGATCAAAGGGTTTATCAGTGTCAGTGAAATCATTGTCCGAGTTGTCCTGTTCCCGTGCTTGCTCCTGTGTTGTGAAGGTCGCTGCAATCAGTGACAGAAGCTTTGGGGGCAGAGGAGGTGTGGACAGAATCGCCATCACTGACGGTGTCTTGAGAAGAGTCGCGCTGTCGGTGGAATTTACAGCTTCCTCTGGTTTAGCACCGTTAGTAGAATTAGTCCACGCTTGGCAAAGAGTAGTCAGAATTTGCCACCAAGATGTTAAATGCATTCCCGACACGGAGTTCCCCTCCGCGGCAGCATCATACAATTGGCTGCTGTATGTACACACTTTCATTTCTTTCAAAGTCTCTAAAGTTTCTTGGCTGCTCACCTGTCTCGATGCATACAGGTGTTGTCCTCGGGGTTTAGGTTGTCTGCCTGGTCCAGCCAGCAAGACGATCGTTCAGCCAAGCTGTCTCCTCCGGAACGCAGCCCTCTTCCACGAGCTGTCTTTTTTATCGACCAGTTCCATCCTTATTCTTCCAAGGCTTCGGAACACCACCATAGGGGTCACCATTTGAGGAGATTGAGGCACGGACTCTGATCTGACCCTTCATGAGTCCATATACGTCTCTTTCTGGGGACGAAGCCTGATTCCCCATTACGGATTTCCCACAGCTCACCTCTCAACTCCGGAGGGATTTCAGGCCGGCTCCTGCTTCCTTTCAGCAGATCATTCAAAGTTCTGTGGGATTCGCTGCATGTCGCTCAGATAGGCGATTCGAGAGCCCTTCACGTCAGATCCTTAAACGCATCACGTCGGGGTCACCAATTTGCGGCGAATGAAGAGACGGGACGCAGCTTGATGCAAGCAAATGTCAATTTATTGTACAGAAGCACGAGTTTTTATACACTTTCAGAAGCTGCGCGTTTTAAACAGATTGGTTTTTGAAGCTAAGCATTGCATACTAGGCAATCCCTGATTGGTGGTTAACTACCAGCAATTAACAGCAAGGGGTTACCTTTCCTTGGCGCCATCCGTTTCCCACTCCCCTGTGCTCTGCAAACATGTCTCATCATGTTAATTGTTGTCTAGACAAGCTCGAGCACATTCCCCTGTGCTCTGCAAACATGCCCCATCATGTTAATTGTTGTCTAGACAAGCTCGAGCACATTCCCCTCAGCTAACTGATTGCCACACATGGTCCTAGTTTCCAGACCGCTCCTGCAAGTATGTTATTTCTGTCTACAGTACACTGGACTTTAATAGGTGGTGCTCCAAACTTGCATCTTTTTTTCCTTCTTGGGTAAAATGAGCATATTGAACAGTAGAATTTTGTGTGAGTGGAGAATTTTGGCATGTACATATATGAAACCTGTAATCCTCTGAATGTAGTCTGAGGTCAAGATGATATTAATGGATCAGTCACTGTAAAAATCTCAGGGTTCTTTCCCATATTGAAGGCACTGTAGATTATTAAAGTGAAATAATTTAGGAAGTCTAATGTAGTTTTTATCCCAAGCTTTAAGTCTTTCAATTTTTCCCATCCATAACAGCAAAAAGAAGTGCTTGTTTACATAGGAAATATATATTGGAACAAAATAATGTGTGAATTTAAATCATAGTAGCTGTACTTATTTAATATCCTATGCTAATACTTATTCAGGAATATTGAGGAAATGTTCTGGATTCAAATGGAGAATGAAATTAGTCTGTTTAAATATTCCAGTATGACTAGAATTTTTTTGGTTTTTTTTATAATCTCTACCAGAAATTAAAAGTCAGTAGATTAAAAGACCTGTGTCTTTAAAATAGCATACATTATTTTGTACATGACTTTCTAAATGTCACTGATATGTTCCAGTAATATTTATGATTTTTGTAGGAGTTTGCTTCTGTGATTCCTTTACAGTTAGTGCTTAACAGTTAGAATATGAAGTAATTTTTCAACTTCCAGAGTTTATTTTTTATTTAGGCTGTTTTGTTAAGAGGCCAAACATATGATTCCAGGTAAGTATTTATTGTATTACCACCTGTTTTGATCACAGCAGGTAACATATTCACCTAGGTATATATAAAAGGATTAAGAACTCTTAGGAAATTGTGTCTTCCTTCTGTTAGAGCTAATACAGGGGAAAAATTACTTAATACAGTGATGCAGGCTCAGGACAATGGAATGTTGGGCAAACTTCAATGTAAGAAGGCACTCAGTTCAATTTTGAGATAAAATAATGCTCACCCAGTACAGCAATGAAACAAAGAGAACAATTTTGCCTTAAATTGTATACTGTTCAAATGTATTTTTAAGTACCCCAAACTGAATGGAATCTTCTTGTGAGAGAGGGACATAGAAAAGGAAGCTTCACAGACAGGAAGCAGTGAAAAAGAATGAACTAAATACACACACACACACACACACACAAACACCACTCCAAAGAAGAGCGTGAAAAGATAAAAGGGTAAAGGTGAGCGGGGTGTAAGTACACAAAATAGATTTTAAAAGGGCAAAGATGTTAATAACTGGGTGTTGTTACAATAGGTAGAAACATGCTATCTACCATAGTTTCTAGAGAAGTTACAACAAATGTCAGCATTATTTTGTAGCTTTCCATTAAAAAATAGAATGATTCATTCACCTGTGATTTGCCTTTGTAAAAGACAAGTTCAAGTAGGTTGCTCCTTGTCAAGATCAATCTCTTTCCTTGTCAATTCCTGCATATCTGATGGTGTTCTGAAGGTAGTACAGGCTTATTGCTACTCTCTGTGTAATCTGACCTAAAAGTAGAGGCTACATTTTTCTTCCTCTGTAAAAATCATAATTCAGTTTGTTGCCAAGTCCAGTTCTCTTTTTTTCTTGGTGAAAATAATTATAAAAGACTTCCATTGAAAATATAACTTGTTTGAGATTGATTTTAGGGGAAAAATGGATAATAAAATCCAGTTTAACAGTGGCATCTAAGTTATGTTGGGGTGGGGGGGACCTAACTTAACCAAAATACATGCTGACAGTTCATTATTATAAATATGATTTCATCATCCAAGGCTGAAACTGTTTTAGACAATAGTTGGTATTGCAGTTAGAATTTGTGTTATACTGAGTTGTTGTTTAAATTTTTAGGGTTCTGCTGCTCAAATGGACCATGACACAGCCAGTGTTATGAACTCTAGTAATAACTATTCTGTTCCTCGCAGACTGACAAATCATCTGGGTACCAAGGTAACCAAAGATTACAAACCACAGGTTGCTAATGCTACATTTTTACTAATACAATAACCTCATTGTTTCTGTCAATAGTGCCAATATTAGTTGAATGATCAATAAGGAAAATTTGATTGCAAGAAATTGAGTACCTAAAAAACTTGCGATATTGATGCATAGTCCATTATGAAAACTAACCCTTTTAAAAGCAGTTCTTGGAATACTTTACTGGAGTCTGAGTCCTCAAAACAGATGGTGTTGCTAAGAAATGTAAATACATTTTTTAAAAAGTTATGTAAGCTCTTGATGGTAATAAATGTCTATTCATTGTCTCTATAGTAATTTAGATAATACGACATAGAATAATGGAGAATGGAAAATGCTTATAGTGACTAAAATATTTTAATTGAATAATAATTGAAAATAGGAAATGTGAAGGGACTTTGAGGAGATCATCTAATATATCTCTCAGTAATGCATTAATTTTATCAAGAGCATTCTTAACAGCACGTGAAAGCTGTCTAACCTATTGGTAAAAGCTTTAACGATAATCAATCTCTATCAGTTTTTCAATTTTTACTATTAAAATTTTTAATATCAACCTAAATTTCCTTAGCTGCAATTTCTTCTTTCTCAATGGAAATAGGAGGTACTCTTTCCATCTTTTAAAGCAACCTTTTATATATCTGCAGTGTATTCTAAAAAGTTACTGAAAAATAGAAGTGAAGCTTGATATATAATAGAGTGTACTCAAGATATACGAGCAGCATGAAGAGAGAAAAAAACAACAAATCTGTAACACACAATTGAGTTCCTGAACCACTGAAGTTTATACTATCGCTGGCATCAGCAGCAATATAGATATTATCAATGTGGTGCTGATCCCAGTCTTCTGGGAATCAGGACCTTGACATAGTATTAAATTATGTTGGGCCTTAAAACAGTGTTATGTTGTAATTTCTGCCCTTCATTGTATGTGTGCACCAAATGCAGGTGACATTAGCGAGAGTGTCTGTTTTCTACTTCCCATTATAAAGTGTAGAATTCCCAAAAGGTGCAGAAAAGGGGAGAGCTATGAATGCAGAGAAGGGTACTAAGTGTAGAAAGAAAAAGACAAATAGGTCCATCTTAGTGTGCTGTGGGGTAAGAAAAGCTTGAAATTAATGCACGTGAAGAAGGGAAAGCAGTAGTTTTTAAGCATTTACAGATGCAAAAAGAGATGTCTGTAAAGTGAGTATATATATATATTTATAAAGAATATATATATTTTAGAGTTTTTCCTGTACTACATGTGACACAAATCTGGAGGCCAGGTTTTGATAGCTTCTACAGATTTATTCTCTGAGAAAAAATTAATCTTCCAAATCTAAATAACTGTTGAATAAAGCTGCTGCTTAAAGTGTCTGTCAAGAGGCATGCATAAAGAAGACTGAATTAACTCTCATTTAAGAATCCAAGTAGATTGTCTTAATCTTGTATTTGAGTTTTTCCCAGACCAGGAAGTAAGGATCTACAAACTAGGATGCTAGGCTGTCATTAAATAGACTCCAAGAGTATTTCAGTGGATTTTGCATGTGATGATATAATTATATTAAGTTTTTTATTCCTTCAGCAAATCTAGTATTAAGAAGAATGCATGTTAACAGACTTACTACTTAGTCTACCTACTGCTATTCATGTTTCATAGCTTGGTATTTGTAATCATCTTCAGAGACATTAGAATAGTCTCTGAAGAAAACATATAATTCATTGGTCTGGTAATCAGTGCATCTCTTCATCCTTTATTGGATGCAGTGGGGAACATTGCCACAAAGGATGAGGAAAAGGCTGAGGGACTTAATGCTTCCTTTGCCTCAGTCTTTAATAGCAAGACCAGTTACCCTCTGGGTACTCAGCCCCCCGAGCTGGAAGACAGGGAGGAGGAGGAGCAGAATGAAGTCTCCACAGTCCAGGAGGAAACAGTTACTGACCTGCTGCTCCACTTAGACATGCACAAGTCTATGGGGCTGGATGGGATCCACCTGAGGGTACTGAGGGAGCTGGCAGAGGAGCTCACCAAGCCGTTCTCCATCATTTATCGACAGTTCTGGCTAACTGGGGAGGTACCAGCAGACTGGAGGTTAGCCAATGTGACGCCCATCTACAAGAAGGGCCAGAAAGAGGATCTGGGGAACTACAGGCCCATCAGCCTGACCTCAGTGCTGGGGAAGGTTA
This sequence comes from Falco peregrinus, assembly GCF_023634155.1. NCBI lineage: Eukaryota > Metazoa > Chordata > Aves > Falconiformes > Falconidae > Falco > Falco peregrinus. The sequence goes on from NC_073743.1 coordinate 28,800,450, forward strand.
TGGAGCAGATCATCCTGAGTGCCATCACGTGGCACGTGCAGGACAACCGGGGGATCAGGCCCAGTCAGCATGGGTTTATGAAAGGCAGGTCCTGCTTGACAAACCTGATCTCCTTCCACCACAAGATGACCTGCCTAGTGGATGAGGGAAAGGCTGTGGATGTTGTCTACCTGGACCTTAGTAAAGCCTTTGATGCTGTCTTCCATAGCATTCTGCTGGAGAAACTGGCTGCTCATGGCTTGGACAGCTGTACTCTACGCTGGGTTAAAAGCTGGCTGGCTGGCCGAGCCCAAAGAGTGGTAGTAAATGGAGTTACATCCAGCTGGCGTCTGGTCACAAGTGGTGTTCCCCAGGGCTCAGTATTGGGCCAGTTCTGTTTAACATCTTTATCACCGATCTGGACAAGGGGATTGAGTGCACCCTCAGGAAGTTTGCAGACGATACCAAGTTGGGGGGAGAGTGTTGATCTGCTTGAGTGTAGGAAGGCTCTGCAGAGGGATCTGGACTTGCTGGATCAATGCACCAAGGCCAATTGTATGAGGTTTAACAAGGAGAAGTGCTGGGTCCTGCACTGGGGTCACAACAACCCCACGCAACACTACAGGCTGGAAAAGCTGCCAGGCGGAAAAGGACTTGGGAGTGCTGGTTGACACCTGGCTGAATATGAGCCAGCAGTGTGACCAGATGGCCAAGAAGTCCAAGAGCATCCTGGCTTGTATCTGAAATAGTGTGGCCAGTAGGACAAGGGAAATGATGTACAGTGCCTGTACTCGGCACTGGTGAGGCCACACCTCAAATACTGTGTTCAGTTTTGGGCCCCTCACTTCAAGAGGGATGTAGAGGTGCTGGAACGTGTCCAGAGAAGGGCAAAGAGGCTGGTGATGGGTCTGGAGGACAAGTCTTATGAGGAGCGGCTGAGGGAACTGGGGTTGTTTAGCCTGGAGAAGAGGAGGCTCAGGGGAGACCTTATTGCTCACTACAACTACCTGAAAGGAGGTTGTAGGCAGGCGGAGGAAGGTCTCTTTTACTACGTAACAAGTGGTAGGACAAGGGGAAATGGCCTCAAGTGGCACCAGGGGAGGTTTAGATTGGATATTAGGAAAAATGTCTTCACTGAAAGGGTGGTCAAGCATTGGAACAGGCTGCCCAGGGAGGTGGTGGAATCACCATCCCTTGAGGTGTCTAAAAAACGTGTAGATGTGGTGCTTAGGGACATGGTTTAGTGGTGGTCTTGGCAGTCCTGGGTTAACGGTTGGACTTGATTTTAAAGTTCTTTTCCAACCTAAAGTATTCTATGATTCTATTCTATTGTTTAGATTTGATAAAAGGAAGACTTTTTTTATGATGATAGTGGTGAGAAACTGGAACAGGTTGCCCAGAGAAGTTTTTGATGCCCCATCCCTGGAAGTGTTCAAGGTCAAGTTGGACAGGGCTTTGAGCAACCTGATCTAGTGAAAGATGTACCTGCCTGTGGCAGCGGGATTGGAACTAGATGGTGTTTTCCAACCCAAACCATTCTATGGTTCTATGATTCTATTGAATTCTTGCACAGTTATATAAATAATATTTTTTTTGCTCATGCATGCTTTTGAGAAGTTTGTTTTGATATGTATTTTTAAATATAATTTTGGGGTTTTTTTTAAATCATTTGACCTGCAGGTGGAAATGGTGTATTCATTATTGTCGATGCTTGGTACTCATGGTAAAGATGACATGTCAGGAACATTGCTAGCAATGTCTAGCTCTCAAGACAGCTGCATATCTATGCGCCAGTCTGGATGTCTTCCTCTCCTCATCCAGCTTTTACATGGAAATGATAAAGACTCTGTGTTGTTAGGAAATTCCCGTTGTAGTAAAGAGGCCCGTGCCAGAGCCAGAGCAGCACTGCATAACATCATTCACTCCCAGCCTGATGATAAGCGAGGCAGACGGGAAATCCGTGTGCTTCATCTCTTAGAGCAAATCCGTGCTTACTGTGAAACGTGTTGGAAATGGCAGGAGGCACATGAAGAAGGCATGGACCGGGACAAGAACCCAAGTAGGTTCTGTAAACTGTATAAAGATGTTTAAAAGATATTTTGAAAGCAGTGAATTTACAAAAAAAATCAGCTTTAATCTGATTTACTGTTGAATGTATGTAAGTTTTATTTATTTATTTATTTGTCTATATTCAAGTTGAGATAGTATCAGGAAATAATATCTGTTATAGACATGAAATCTTATTTATAAACTTGTTCTTTAAATCATAGACATTGGTATGCTTTCCAGATATAATTCTAGGTTATTATATTTATAATCTACAAATTAAACATAAATTTCTACTCACTGGTATTTTACATTTGAATGGATAATGAAATATATCTAAATAAATAATCCCAAATTGCTCTTTATTCAGATATTTTCATAAGACAAAAATTTCATCTAGGAAAGGGACAGAGGGCAGAAATTAAGTAATCTCAGTCTATTCAGTATAATCTGAACTATTATTTCGAATGTGATACATAAGAAATAGTTCAGTGTTAAAATACCAGAGAAATGACAAGTGGATTGGAGTTCTCTCACATAACAGGTTTTTTTTTTTAAAAAAAACATGATGTAACCTTCTGGATTACTTAATAACTGCTTTTCTGAAGTAAGGGAGGATTAAAGTTGCCATTTTGTAAATATATGCTTTAGGCATCTATATCAGAAGTACTACTGAAATCAGTGGGCTCTGGTTTGGATATTGGATTTTACTGCAAGAATCATTTTGTAGAAGTGGGTCTCTGAATGAGATGTACCAATACAATTTATGCTTTAGGGGAAGTCTGGCTCACAAAATTATGAACTTAAAAAGTTCTTTTATGAAACAAAAGGCTTAACCATTCATAAGGTCATAACACCCAAAGAAACAGCTTCACCATAGGTGCTGTATTATTTAATGCTGCCAGAAAATTTAAACTTACTGATTTGTTTCACTAATATTATTATTTTTCCAAATTAATTAGGTTATTTTTTTGTACTTGAAGTCATATTTTTTACTTAATACATGCATCCAGAATTCTCCCTAAATTCTTTTCCATAGTCTTTTCATCTTCAAGTATATTTCTTGTACATATATGTAATCCTGATTGTATGTGCACATATTCAAGCCTCTGTACTCACATTAATTAGTAATGTTCTTAATTAACTCTCTGTTCTTGAGCTACTGGTAAGATAAAAACCCTGAAAAAAACCTGTACTTTATTTAGTTTAAGATTAGATTCTCTTTGGAGAGCTTATGATCTAGACAAAATTATACACATAAGAAATATTAATAGTTACCTATTTTGTGATCAGTGCGAGCTCCAGCTGATCATCAAATCTGTCCTGCAGTGTGTATTTTGATGAAACTTTCATTTGATGAAGAACACAGGCATGCCATGAATGAGCTTGGTAAGACTAAGTGTGTTTCTCTAACTTCCTTTGAGATGCTTCTTGAAAATGCAGACATTCCTTTCTTGTATACCTCGCTGAATATGTGGATTATTTTTTTTTACCACTAGTTTAAACTCTGATTGATGCAATTTAAATGAACTTATAGCTAGACTATTTCCTAGTGGACAGGTTGTTATGCAAGTTACTCTTATATCTGGCATGAGCTGTGATTTTTGGAAGGGTATTTATATCCTGGAAGTATTTGCAATTTTAGAAATATTGGACTTATAATGGAGACTTACTTTCTGAGGTATTTTTCTGTTATGAGTTAAACATATTGGTTCCTGTATAACAGCCTGAATGGTTTAGTCCATCTTCAGTGAATTCTGTGCATGCAAGTTTCCTTAATTTGCCACTTTTCATTATCAATTAAGAAATTATATGTATTTTTTCTGGGATAAAAAGATTCAGTAATAATAATTATTAAATTAAAAATTATCAGATTTACTGAATAACCTTTTCTGTAATTGGTGTATGTTTATTAGTCAAATGTGATTTTGACTGGGTGGAATTAAAAGATGGGTGTGCTTCTTACCTCTTCATAAATGCTTCTGTTCTCATCTTACCCCAGAATCTCAACATCATGCTACCATACTTTTCATCTTATACTAAGCACACAATTCAAGATCCAGAGTCAATATTTAACAGTGTATTTAAGAAAATACTATTTACTTTTCTGAGCCTTTTGGTTTTCAGATATTTGAGATTTATTCTGTACATATGAATGCAATTTACTCCTTGATGTGTGTATAGTGTATTCTTGATATTAAGATTGAAAATTAATAGTAGAGGTAGTATTGTTTATTATTATTTATTTATTTTTAAAGGATGTTTGCAGGCCATTGCAGAACTGTTGCAAGTGGACTGTGAAATGTATGGACTTACAAATGACCACTATAGTGTTACATTAAGGAGGTATGCTGGAATGGCTCTGACAAACTTGACTTTTGGAGATGTGGCAAACAAGGTAAAAATAGAATTTCAAACATACAATAATTTCAGTTCATAGCTGTATTTGACTTGTAGTTCTCAGAAAGGTGATGAAAATCTCCAGGATAGGATATTGCATTTCTGGGACAGAATATTGCATTTTGGCCTGACACAGAAATTCCCCCAAAACTTTGCCATTCCATCCTGTTCCTAACACAGAGCACAAACTGAATGTTATGTCATAAAAGTATAGTATCAGCTTTCATATTAAATTGTTACTTCTATTTTGTCACTGAAAGTAAAGATGTTATCTATTTGCTTTATTTTTGTGTAAACAATACACTAGATCTTTCCATAATGTACCAATTGTTATGGATAATAGATTTTTCTGATGATTTTGAACTAAACCTGTTAATTTAGTCAAATTTTGTAAGGTTATCACTTATTTACTAATATTATTAATTTGACAAATTTTTGCAAATTTCTTCAGCCTGGATCCTCTTTCTTAAATGTTTGGAGCATGTCTGGGTCGTAATGGGTGCTATTTCAAATGACTGGAGAAAATAGATTCCTAATTTCTACCAAGTACTTTGCTTTCAAAAGATACAAAGTTTTAATAATTTCTTGCCCCAGAGTTTTCAAAGACATGGATCTTCAAATAACTTCATTCTGACAAGACTTTTATCTTTCTACTTTAATGGAAGACACTTCAAGAGTGAATGAAAATTCCATCCCAACAAGCAGAAACTGAAACAAACATGCCAGGAAGCCTGCATGGATGAGCAAGAGAGCTCCTGAAAAAACTCAGATATGAAAAGGAAGTCTACAGAAGGTGGAAGCAGACAGTTAACCTGAGAGGAATACAGAGATACTGTCTGAGCTTGCAGAGATGTGGTTAGGAAAGCCAAAGCCCACCTGGATTTGAATCTGGTGAGGGATGTCAAAGGCAACAAGAAGGGCTTCTGTAAGTACATAGGTGACAAAAGGAAGACTAAGGAAAATGTGGGCCTGCTGCTGAAGGAGACGGGGACCTGGTAAGACAGATCATTATACAGAAGCTAATGAAGTATGGGCTGGATGAGCAGACAGTGATGTGGACTGAGAACTGGCTGAACAGTCAGGCCAAAAGCGTGCTGATCAGTTCATGAAGTCTAGTTACAGGCCAGTAACTAGCAATGTACTTCTGTTCTGCACTGGGTCAGGGGTTGGGACTGTTTAGCCTGGAGAAGAGAAGGCTCATGGGGGATCTCATCAATGTATATAAATACCTGAAGGGAGAGAGCAAAGAGGATGGAGCCAGGCTCTTTTCAGTGGTGCCCAGGGACAGGACAAGAGGCAATGGGCACAAACAGAAACACAGGAGGTTCCGTCTGAACATCAGGAAACACTTTTTCACTGTGAGGGTGACCGAGCACTGGAACAGGTTGCTCAGAGAGGTTGTGGAGTCTCTCTCCTTGGAGATATTCAAAAGCTATCTGGACACAGTTCTGGGCAACTGGCTCTAGGTGACCCTGCTTGAGCAGGAGGGTTGGACCAGATGACCTCTAGAGGTCCCTTCTGACCTCAACCATTCTGTGATTCTGCAAAAAGAAAACCAGATTTCATACTACTCACTCTTTGCTCCCAGTTTTAAATAAAGTGAAACAAATCCCTCCTACAAATGAAATGCTTCACAAAATACTGCCTCTTAAAATCATCTGCTTAGTAATTGCTGCAAGGCTGCAGTTATTTGGTTTATACCACAAACTATTCAGTGATGTAAATGTATGTGTTATCCAGTTAATGAATAATGCATTTCTAACATACTTTTGGTTTTGAAGAATTTTTAATTCTACTTTGTCACAACCATTTTTTAATGTATGCCTTACAGTTTTTCAATTACTAGTGTATTCTTAAAATGTAATTTGGTCTTCAGAAGTCAGGAATGTTTTTGTTGTATTTGTGCCAGTTTTACATTTTATATTATATATATATGCTGTATATATTTTTATTATATATATATAATATTACTTCTCATATTATGTATATTTGAAAGGAAAAGTATGATTATGAGACTTGGTAGACATCAGGTAACAACACATTGCCAACTTACAGGTGAGTGTCCAGTTTCACACATGGGACATAGTGAAGAAGGCTTCTAAACTATTAGTGTTCCAGATTTGGTCCTAGACTCTTTGTCACGAGTATAAAATTTAGCACAATTTCACCACTTATGTATTTCCCAGAAAAGAAACTAATGTTTATGCTTAACAGTTTAATAATTGTAGATCAAATATCTGTTATTGGAAACATTTTACTAAGCTTTTTTGAACTTCAGAGATTAATAGCTTAAAATATCAAAGAATTATGTACAATCAAGCCACCTAATGTGTCATTTAATACTCTATTTTCTTTTTTCTCCTGATTCCTAACAGGCTACATTATGTTCTATGAAGGACTGCATGAGAGCTCTTGTAGCCCAATTGAAGTCTGAAAGTGAAGACTTGCAGCAGGTACTTCTTTTTGAGATGAAATATTTCTTGGCTTGCACATTTCCATCATCTTGCATCCCTTCAATTTCACTGAGTTGTATTAAAATGTTGTATTTCTGCTCCCCTTCCTTTCCACTCATTTGGCCTCTCCATGAGTTATTTTTATGCTTGAATTCATATCTCCTTTCATGACACCAGCTGAATATGAGCCAGTAGTGTGTCCAGGTGGCCAAGAAGGCCAATAACATCCTGGCTTGTATCTGAAATAGTGTGACCAGCAGGACAAGAGAAGTGATTGTCCCCCTGTACTCGGCACTGGTGAGGCCACACCTCAAATACTGTGTTCAGTTTTGGGCCCCTCACTACAAGAGGGATGTAGAGGTGCTGGAGTGTGTCCAGAGAAGGGCAACGAGGCTGGTGATGGGGCTGGAGCGCAAGCCTTATGAGAAGCAGCTGAGGGAACTGGGGTTGTTTACCCTGGAGAGGAGGAGGCTCAGGGGGGACCTTATTGTTCTCTACAACTACCTGAAAGGAGGTTGTAGGCAGGTGGGGGTAGGTCTCTTTTGCTACGTAACAAGTGATAGGACAAGGGGAAATGGCCTCAAGTGGCACCAGGGGAGGTTTAGATTGGATATTAGGAAAAATGTCTTCCCTGAAAGGGTGGTCAAGCATTGGAACAGGCTGCCCAGGGAAGTGACTGAGTCACCGTCCCTGGAGGTATTTAAAAGATTATGTAGCAACCATGGCGCTTAAGGACATAGTTTAGTGGTGGCCTTGGTAGTGTTAAATTAATGGTTGGACTCGATGATTTTAAAGTTCTTTTCCAAACTAAATTATTCTATGATTCTACGGTGCTATGATTCTATAATTTTTAGTGATCTGGTCATAGACCACTTTCTCTTTTTTAATTAGGCTGTCAGTGAAATGTTCCATCCTTCCCAGTCTGATTCTCTTTTTTATGTACTCATTCTTATGTTCTCTTGTCAGTTTCAACTTTGATGCAAAGTTTGTGCCTGTATTTATTCTGTAAATTATGAAGTACAACTTTGTGGTTATAAAAACTCTTAATTCTGAGTCACATTCTGTTTTCTTACCAAAGTATGTATATATCATCTATAAAACTCACTTTTATGTCCCTGATCTGTTAGTGGAAGTCCAGTTTTTAATATAAATATAAGCAATCTGAGATTTGCTGATTTACTTTACTAGTGGGTTAATGCAGTATTGTGGCATCTGAGGCTCCTCCCTACACTAGCAGCAAATAAATAATAGTCTAATAACAGTAGAAGGTCTACTTCAAAGAAGAATCTGTATGTGTCGTGGTTTAACCCCAGCCAGCAACCAAGCACCACGCAGTTGCTTGCTCACTCCCCCTTACCCAGAGGGATGGGGAGGAGAATCGGAAAGGGATGTAAAACTCAAGGGTTGAGATAAGAACAATTTAATAGGTAAAGCAAAAGCCACACACTCAAGCAAAGCAAAGCAAAGCAAAGAATTAATTCACTACTTCCCATGGGCAGGCAGGTGTTCAGCCATCCCCAGGAAAGCAGGGCTCCATCACGCGTAACAGTTACCCAGGAAGACAAATGCCATAATGCCAAATGTCCCCCCCTTCCTTCTTCTTCCCCCAGTTTATATACTCAGCATGACGTCATATGGTATGGAATACCTCTTTGGCTAGTTCAGGTCAGCTGACCTGGCTGTGTCCCCTCCCAATTTCCTGTGCCCCTCCAGCCCTCTGGCTGGCAGGGCCCAAGGAACTGAAAAGCCCTTGACTTAGTATAAACATTACCCAGCAACAACTAAAAACATCAGTGTCCTATCAACATTGTTCTCACATCATAGCCAAAACACAGCACTGTACTAGCTACTAAGAAGAAAATTAACTCTATCCCAGCTGAAACCAGGACAGTATGACAATTGATGAAGTTGTTCTCTTAGTACATAAATATCCACTTTTTGCACTAGCACTTCATAGAGAAACTTTGTTCAAGTGTCAGCAAAGTGTTTGGTATTAAACCAGCATGTCTCTTCCAGTGTCTCATGCTGTGTAAAAAAAAAAATAATAATCCTGTAAATAAACAGTCTTTTCCTAAATCTTATAAAGTGCTTAAGATGATCCTGAGAATTGAGAGCACAGAACTGTTCTTCAGTGATGTAGAAGTTAACAATTGTTAAATATGAAATTATAATCAACTTAAATAGATAATGTAAACAAATCAGAACAGCTTTGGAAAGGAAAATCCTGTTTTCCTCACAGTTTGAGTGAATCATCAGAAAATAGATAAAAGAACAATTTTAATTAAAATTGACTTTCTATCTTAAGATACTGTTGACAAAAAGAATTTCCCCACTAGTTGAGAAGCTAAGTAATTATGGTTGAGAAAATAGTTAAAATTACAATAAAGGATGCTGGGTACACTGTCTGATTTGTTATTGGGACAGATATTAAGTATATTTAGTATTCTTGAAAAGGAAGTCAACTGCAGGGTGCCAGTATTGTATAATTATTTAGATTTATCAAGTTTAAAGAGGACTGTAAGGAAGCCCAGAAATGTATAAAACTTTTTAAAATAAGCAGCACAGGCATTCCATTATTTATAAGGAAAGTACTGTATGTTGAAAGGAGTAAATGTAGCTGTTCATACATATTACTACTATTCTGAATGGTTGCAGTTCATTTAAAACAAGAGCTTGAAATCACTGTAGTGACAAGTCAACAAAAGCATCTGCTCAATATGCAGCAAGTGTTTTAAAAGCAAAGAACAATTTGCAATCAATGGAAATATTTTTCTGATCAGCTAATTATCAAAAAATGCAGAAAAGATTTGAGATAAGTAAAAAAAGTGATTTTTAAACATTGAAATATGTTTATATTGAAAAATATTATAAATAATGAAAGAATATTATAAATATTGAAAGATTATTCTAAATATTGAAAGGCAGACTGTTTTGGTCATAAGCAAATGAGGACATGAGAGAGGTAAAACAACATAAGCAATGATGTAACACAGGTAAATTTTGTCAGTTTACTAATTTTTATCATTGAAATGAAAAACAACAAATTTACGTTAACCATTAAATGTCAAGACCAATAGTTCAGTAATATTTTAAAAAACTTTGTTAGGGAGGGCCAAATCCAGAATCCAAACAGAGGCAAGGCTGTTGCAGCTCCATTGCCCCCAGATCCAACCAGTAGTGAGGCTGAAAATGTATTCCCAGTAGGCACACACACACAGAGGACACGTATATACCACGTATATACATAGGTACATGGCTAGACACAAAGGTCACAGACAAACACACAGAGCACTCCCACAAGCACATCAGAAGTCTTATCCTGCTCCCCTCTCTGGTTGAGCAGGATGGAGATCCAGTAGTGAGAATATATATATGCATGTGTAGAAGGTGGATCCCTCCAGCAGCTAGGCTCAGCACTTGGTCTGCCCAGTAGTTAGCTCCTGGATCCCAGTCTCCCCAGTTGCTGGCACCTGGACATAGGAGCCCCTGAGATGACAGCCCTACTTCAGTTGCTGGTACAGACTGTCTCTCATTGCACGTGCACGCGCGCACACACACACAGAGCTGGCCAGGACTTTCCAAGTCCCGATAGCTTTCCTCCCCCATGCTCTTGCCCTTAAGAGACACACAGGTGCTCTCACACACGGAGCTGGCCCTTAGAGATTCACTCATCCCTTTGCTCCCAGGCCACTTCACCTATTCACCAGCTAGTACAGATTGATATTTGCTAGTGCTCACATGCTCACTTGCACACCTGCACTCGCTCCTGTTACTGTCACCACAGACACGTGGGCCCTTATGACCCTCACCCAGAGAGTTAGAAAGTTAGAGTTAGAAAGGAATTTAATAAGAAGATTGGACAGACGCAGGAAGAAGATGCGTAAGATAGATCAAGTGCAGGATGTAGCCAGACAAGCATACCAACCAGTAAACTATTTATATGCAACCAGCCCCTCTTATCCCATCGTTTCTCTATTTTCCTACACTTGTTTCTTCCAAAATCACCTAGATGTCTCCTTTTCCCCTCCTTTGGTTCCTCCTCTAAACATCCCATAATAAGTCCTGTGCAATCCTGAAATGCTCTTCCCTTGCATCCCTTAATGTGTCCTTTACCCCAGGGCAGTAACTCCTCTCAATCTGAAAGGTGCTTCCAAGAGCACTCACCTTGATAGGTTTCACACCTGAATAATGGGGCTGATAGCTCTCCTGGGACAGCTTTGGGAGTGTCTTGGACAGGGAGTTCCTTCCTCTGAGTCCTTAATTTGGGTTCCCCTCTGCCATTTGTGCATCCCTGTGCTCCTCTGGGCTTCTGCAGATGAGCCTATGATGGGCTGCTGGCTCTTGTGATGGGCCTGGGAGGAGCTGGAGCAGGGTATTATTTGGGTCCCCCACCTGCCATTGCCTCTCTGAGCTCCTTTGTGGGTGTGGAGATGAGCTTTTATCACATAACCTAACAAGGTTATACACTTTTGTGACAATGAAAACATCCATAGATAACAGTATTCTATCAAATATATTTTTATGAGGGATATACATGCTTACAGCTGCCCATAAATGGATGGAGTTAAATATTTAATGACTGTCCACTGTCTTGACAGTTGCACTTTGCTTTGAAGCATCTCAGTCTAGCTGCTGCCAAGGACAAGAACCTAGGCTGAATGGCTACCCATCTTTGACAGATAACTATTCTGATTATAAAAGACACAGTATTCAAAAAGCTTGATAAACATTAATAAAGGTAATCATACTATACCTCTGAGGGACAGGTTAGTATGATTGTCCTGTTTAACAAGTTGAAATGCTGAGGGAAAAGATTATATAACTCTCTCCTGAGACTGCATAATAAGTATATACAGCAGACATCAGAGTAGAGCACAAATCTGGTTTTGGTCCAATTATTCAGCCAGTGTGGAAAGCAGGGAACCTGCTTTGAAATCTTTATTTTATACACAAAAGCCAGTACTTTTGATCAAACTTCATACTGAAATCTTAGGACAGTCTAGCGAGCAATAGAACAAAAAGTGAATTTCAGCAAAAAAGGTAGTTCAACAGCTGAACATTGCCACTGTTAATGAATTCTATAGTGTTCCAGAAATCCAGGAGGTAATGCTGATAACCTACTAAAGGAGTAGCTATTTTGAGATATGTTATTTTTCTTTCATGTTTTGCAGGTCATTGCAAGCGTTTTGAGGAACTTGTCCTGGCGAGCAGATGTAAACAGTAAAAAGACTCTACGTGAAGTTGGAAGTGTAAAAGCATTGATGGAATGTGCTTTAGAAGTTAAGAAGGTATCATATATAAATGATTGTGAGATAAATTTTTGAGATATTGCATTAATTTTACACAAAATACAAATATTGTTATTATTTTTGACATAAGCAGTTTAGTCAAATATTTGCAGTGTTTCAGGTACTTTCCTTTGAAGAAGAGAATTGCTTTGGGTTAACTGGACATCAGATCACAATATAGCAATGACATCTGAGAACTACTAGTGTTTCTGTAATTTTATTTAGAAGGGTTGATAGCTTTCACTCTTCATTTTCATGAGCTGTGCTGTTCCAGTACCCTTTTTTATAATTTTACAGTTTTAATAAAACCATCTTCTGATTTTGTGAATTTGTCATTCTAGAGATGTCTACTTGATATCCCAACTGTTATGGCAGCTGACAAGTATTATGGTGCATATGTTTGAAACTTTCTATCAAGCAATAGCAAATCCATAGCTGAGGAAAGGAGAGAGAAAAACAAACAAAATAGTTATGTGTGCACTGCTGCTTGCATCTAGATTATCAACACAGAAAGCAGAGCCTGAAACTTAATTCTCAGTTGTGAAGAAAAGGTAGAGAAATAGTGGCATATGCAGTAAAACAGAAAGCAAAGCATTGGTCATCAACATAGAACACAGTAGAGATTTCATGCCAATCAAAAATCAAATTCTGTAATGAGCTGAAAAGAAGCTAAATTCCATGGTCAATGAATTCTGTTATTTGCAAATCTGGATTAGAATAAGTGAGACAGTTTGTGTCTCTGAGCTGTATTTTTAGACTGTGTGCAGGTTCAGCAGGAATTATTTCTTAAGTTATTCTTGGTTCACAATTTCAAAGCTATCTTTGCCACCATGAGAGCTAGAAAAACAAGTTTGTCACTACCTCCTTGAAGCTAACTTACATACTTCTGAGGGCTTATGATCAACAGTTGAAAACTCTCTAATTCTGTCATTTTATTATTTTCCTAGGAATCCACCCTAAAAAGCGTTTTGAGTGCCTTATGGAATTTGTCAGCACACTGTACTGAGAACAAAGGTGATATATGTGCTGTTGATGGTGCTCTTGCATTTCTAGTTGGTACACTGACATACCGGAGCCAAGCAAACACTTTAGCTATCATAGAAAGTGGAGGAGGAATATTAAGAAATGTTTCTAGCTTAATTGCTACTAATGAGGACCACAGGTGAATATACATTCTATTTTTCTGAGAATCAGTAATGGTACTACAAGTATATTTAATAGTTTATATGACCAAGTGTTAATATGAATTCATGTTTTAAGTATAGTAATTAAGCATTCATTTTTAAATGGATTTGATAAGGCAAGTATTTAATTCAGATAACAAGAATATGCAAAAGGATTAATATATCTGCTGATTGTTAAATGATAAATTGTACTAAAAGCTTTTCCTGGAAAGAGGGAGGAAATTCATAAGTTATTATCAGCCATAGGAAATCAACCTGGAATGGTTTATATGGAGATAGTGTGGGAGCAAACTGTTCATATTTGTATAAATTTGATTAAGATTCAGATGAAAACTTGAGGAAAGAATAAGATAAATTTGCACTGAAGAATTCATTATTATCCTTACTATGGATTAAAATTGCCTATAGCATAATAGGGTTTTGTTTTGCTTTGTCTCTTATCCTTTTGAAATGCCACTTACTGATTTTTGTTTTCAATCACTCAATGCCAGGCAAATCTTGCGAGAGAACAGCTGCTTACAAACCTTGTTACAGCATTTGAAGTCACACAGTTTGACAATAGTCAGTAATGCATGTGGGACCCTGTGGAATCTTTCTGCACGAAATGCAAAAGATCAGGAGGCACTGTGGGACATGGGAGCAGTGAGCATGCTCAAAAATCTCATTCACTCAAAACACAAAATGATAGCAATGGGCAGTGCTGCAGCTCTAAGAAACCTGATGGCAAATAGGCCAGCAAAATATAAGGATGCCAACATTATGTCTCCAGGATCAAGCTTACCATCTCTTTATGTTAGAAAACAAAAGGCACTGGAAGCAGAATTAGATGCTCAGCATTTATCAGAGACTTTTGAAAACATAGATAATTTAAGCCCAAAAGCATCTCACCATAATAAGCAGAGACATAAGCAAAATATATACAATGAGTATGTTTTGGATTCCAGTCGACATGATGATGGGATTTGCAGATCAGAGACTTTTAATACTAGTCATATGACTGTGCTTTCACCATATTTAAATGCTACAGTATTGCCTGGCTCCTCTTCCTATAGTAGAGGAAACATAGAAAACTCTCGATCTGAGAAAGACAGAAGCCTCAATAGGGATGTAGCAGTAGGTTTAAATAGCTATCATCAAGCTACAGAGAATACTGGGAACTCCTCTAAGAGAATAGGAATGCAGATTACTGCTGCAGCTCAGATTGCCAAAGTTATGGAAGAAGTAACAAGCATGCATATTCCACAAGAAGACAGAAGTTCTTGTTCCACTTCTGAAATGCACTGTTTGACAGAAGACAGAAATGTCCCAAGAAAAACAGCTGCTGCCCATACTCACTCGAATACATACTTTCCTAAATCTGAGAATTCAAACGGGACGTGTCCTATGCTTTATACAACAATGGAATACAAGAGAGCTTCAAATGATAGTTTAAATAGTGTCAGCAGCAGTGATGGCTATGGTAAAAGAGGTCAAATGAAACCTTCCATTGAATCTTACTCGGAAGATGATGAAAGTAAATTTCGTAGTTATGGTCAATACCCAGCTGACTTGGCACATAAGATACATAGTGCAAATCATATGGATGACAATGATGAAGAGCTAGACACTCCTATTAATTATAGTCTTAAATATTCAGATGAACAGTTGAGTTCTGGAAGGCAAAGTCCCTCTCAGAATGAAAGATGGGCAAGGCCTAAACATATAATAGAAGATGAAATAAAGCAAAATGAACAAAGGCAGTTAAGGAGCAAAGATGCAACTTATTCCGTGTACACTGAAAGCGGAGATGATAAGTGCATGAAATACCAGTCACCTTTTGGACAGCAAGAATGTGTTTCTTCTTTTAGATCAAGAGGATCCAATGGTGCAGAGCAGAGCAGAGTAGGCTCAATGCTTGGAATGAATCAAAAAGTAAACCAGTCCTTGTGCCAGGCTGATGATTATGACAATGATAAGCCAACCAACTATAGTGAATGCTACTCTAAGGAGGAACACCACAAAGGGGAAGAAGACAGACCAACTAATTATAGCATAAAGTACAATAAAGAGGAACATCTTGTTGATCAGCCTATTGATTATAGTCTAAAATATTCAACAGAAGTTCCTCTCTCTTCTCAGAAGCCATCTTTTACTATTTCAAACAGTTCATCAGTGCAAAGCACTAAAACTGACGATATTTCCTTAAGCTGTGAGAACATATCAACCCCTTCAGGTAGTTCAGAGAGACAGAATCAGCTTCACCCAAATTCTGCACAGAGTAGAAGTAGTCATGCTCAAAAGACTGCCTCCTGTAAGACTTCCTCTATTAATCAGGAAACTATACAAACTTATTGTGTGGAAGATACACCAATATGTTTTTCAAGGTGTAGCTCTTTGTCATCTTTGTCATCAGCTGAAGATGAAATAGGATGTGATCAACCCACACATGTGACAGATGCTAATAACACATTACAGATAGCAGAACTAAAGGAAAACAGTGGGATTCTGTCTACAGAAGGTGCAGTAAGTGAAGTTGCATCAGCTTCTCAGCACATCAGAACAAAATCTAGTAGACTTCAGACTCCTAGTTTATCTCCTTCTGACTCTTCTAGACATAAAGCTGTTGAATTTTCTTCTGGTGCCAAATCTCCCTCAAAGAGTGGTGCACACACTCCTAAAAGTCCACCAGAACATTATGTGCAGGAAACCCCACTCATGTTTAGCAGATGTACTTCTGTAAGTTCCCTGGATAGTTTTGAAAGCCATTCAATTGCTAGTTCAGTTCAAAGTGAGCCTTGCAGTGGAATGGTAAGTGGAATTATAAGTCCCAGTGATCTTCCAGACAGCCCTGGACAAACAATGCCTCCAAGCAGAAGTAAAACTCCACCCCCTGCTCAAGGAGCTCAAGTAAAGAAGGAAGTAACTAAAGGCAAAGTACCTAATGCAGAAAAGAGAGAGTCTGGTCCTAGACAGGTAGCTATAAATGAAGCTGTTCAAAGAGTTCAGGTACTGCCAGATACTGATACGTTATTACATTTTGCCACAGAAAGTACACCGGATGGATTTTCTTGCTCTTCTAGCCTAAGTGGTCTGAGTCTTGATGAACCATTTATACAGAAAGATGTAGAGTTAAGAATAATGCCTCCTGTACATGAAAATGAACATGGAAATGAAGCAGAACCTGAACAGCCAGATGTTACAAAGGATAACCAAGAGAAGAAAGCGGAGAAGCCTACTGAAGCAGAAAAAGACATTATGGATGATTCTGATGATGATATTGTTATATTGGAAGAATATATTATTTCTGCAATGCCAACAAAATCTTCACATAAAGCCAAAAAGCCTTCTCAAGCATCTGCTTCAAAAATACCTCCTCCTGTAACCAGAAAGCCAAGCCAACTGCTAGTTTACAAACTTTTGCCTTCACAAACTGGATTGCAGTCCCAAAAGCGTGTGAGTTTTACACCTGGATATGATATGCCATGGGTATACTTTGTTGAGGATACACCAATAAATTTTTCAACAGCTACATCTTTGAGTGACCTCACAATAGAGTCACTACCGAATGAGTTGGCCAATGTAGAGAACGTGGGTACAGGGGCAGAGTCAGAGGAGTTTGAAAAGAGAGACACCATTCCTACAGAAGGTATAAGTACAGATAACTCTCAGAGAGCAAAAAGCTCAACTAAGACTGCCCCAGGACTGGATGATGACAAAACAGAAGAGGGTGATATTCTGGCCGAATGTATTAATTCGGCTATGCCAAAAGGAAAAAGTCACAAATCTTTCAGAGTGAAGAAGGTAATAGATCAAATCCAACAAGCATCTTTATCTGTAAGTAACACAAATCAGTCAGAACATGATAAAAAGGAGCCAATGTCACCAGTAAAGCCCATTCCCCAAAATAATGAATATAGAGCACATGTAAGAAAAAACACAGAGCCTAAAAGCTATATTAATAATGAAAGAAGCTATTCAGAGAACACAGACACAAAGAAACAGAATCTTAAAAATAATTCAAGATATTTTAATGACAAACTTCCAAATAATGAAGAGCATGTAAAAGGAAACTTTGCATTTGATTCCCCTCATCATTACACACCTATTGAGGGAACTCCTTATTGTTTTTCACGGAATGATTCTCTAAGTTCTTTAGATTTTGATGATTATGATGATGTTGACCTTTCAAGGGAGAATGCAGAATTGCAAAAAAGAAAAGCAAAGGAAACAGAAACTGAAGACTACACTAATACAGAACAATCTTCAAATCAGCAACCAAGTAATAGGACACAAGTTTGTCAAAAATACCTGACAGGCAGAAGCCAGCCTGAAACTTTCTCTCAGTCAACTAAAGATATTCCAGATAGAGGAGCAGCTGTAGATGAGAAAATGCAGGATTTTGCTATTGAAAACACACCTGTAAATTTTTCTCGCAATTCATCTCTTCGTTCCCTCAGTGATATTGATCAAGAAAACAACAACAAAGAAAGTGAACGTGCAAAACAAACTGAGGGTCCTGATTCACAGATAGAATCAAATAGACCACAGACTTCTAGTTATGCACCTAAATCATTTATTGTTGAAGATACTCCTGTATGTTTCTCTAGAAACAGCTCTCTCAGTTCTCTTAGTATTGACTCAGAAGATGATCTGTTGCAGGAATGCATTAGTTCAGCTATGCCTAAAAAGAAAAAACCCTCAAAAGTAAAGAGTGAAAGTGAAAAAAATAATTCCAGAAATATGGGTGATGTATTGGCAGAAGATTTATCACTGGATTTGAGAGAGAGAGGGAGGACAGATTCAGAACATGGTTTCTCACCTGATTCAGAGAACTTTGATTGGAAAGCTATACAAGAAGGTGCGAATTCTATAGTTAGTAGCTTGCATCAAGCTGCAGCTGCTATATCACTGACTAGACAAGCTTCATCAGACTCTGACTCTATCCTTTCATTAAAATCTGGTATTTTTCTAGGGTCACCTTTTCATCTTACCCCAGACCAAGAAGAAAAGCCTTTTACTAGTAATAAAGGTCCAAGAATTCTTAAGCCAGGGGAGAAGAGTACATTGGAGTATAAAAAAGTAGAATCTGAAAATAAGGGAATCAAAGGAGGAAAAAAAGTATACAAAAGTATAATTACAGGAAAAGCTTGCTCTAATTCAAAAGTTTCAAGCCAGTTAAGGCAACCACAGCAAACAAATATGACTTCAATTTCACGTGGTAGGACAATGATTCATATTCCAGGAGTTCGAAATAGTTCCTCAAGTACTAGTCCTGTTACCAAAAAAGGTCCCCCTCTAAAAAATACAAACTCCAAGAGTCCCAGTGAAGGCCAAAATTCTGTTAGTTCTCCAAGAGGAGTCCATTCATCAGTGAAACTTGAGTCAGCTCCTGTAACTAGACAACCATCTCAACAAAGCAGGTCAAGTAAAAGACCTTCTAGATCAGGATCTAGAGACTCTACTCCTTCTAGACCTCAACAGCAGCCATTAAGCAGGCCTCTGCAATCTCCAGGCCAAAACTCAATTTCCCCAGGAAGAAATGGTATAAGTCCTCCCAACAAACTGTCTCATTTGCCAATGACATCATCCTCTAATACAGTTTCAACTAAATCTTCAAGTTCAGGAAGAATGTTATATACAGCACCAGGCAGGCAGTTGAGCCAGCAAAACCTTACAAAGCAAACTGCCTTAACTAAGAGTACCAGTGGCATTCCCAGAAGTGAGTCTGCTTCAAAAGGATTAAACCAAATTCTCAATAGTGGTGGATCAAACAAAAAGGCTGAACTATCCAGAATGTCATCCGCAAAATCCAGTGGGAGTGAATCTGACAGATCTGAAAGACCTGTTCTGGTTCGTCAGTCAACTTTTATTAAAGAAACTTCGAGTCCAACTCTAAGACAGAAATTCAAAGAGTCTGCTTCATATGAATTTCTGTCTCCTTACAGGCCAGGGTCTCCCACTAGATCCCAAATACAGATTCCAGTTTTAAGTCCATCTCTTCCCAATATGTCTTTATCCACTCATTTAACTGCCCAGACTAGCAGTTGGCAAAATTTACCCCCTAATCTGAGTCCTTCTGTAGAATATGATGGGAGACCAACAAAACATCATGACATAGCTCGTTCTCATTCTGAAAGTCCATCTAGATTGCCAATCAATAGATTGGGAACATGGAAGCGTGAACATAGTAAGCATTCCTCATCACTTCCTCGTGTAAGCACTTGGCGAAGATCCGGAAGTTCTTCCTCAGTTCTGTCAGCTTCTTCAGAATCCAGTGAAAAGACGAAAAGTGAAGATGAAAAGCAACATGAAAGTTCTGTTTCTAGACACAAACAAAGTAATGAAAGTCAAGCATCAGCAAAAGCTACTTGGAGAAAAATAAAAGAAAATGAAATTCCTCAAATAATGAATGAGCCTAAGTATTCTTCCGCAGGTGCAACAAATGACACTGATTCCAAAACTCTAATTTATCAGATGGCACCAGCTGTCTCTAAGACAGAGGATGTGTGGGTGAGGATAGAGGACTGCCCTATTAATAAACCTCGATCTGGAAGATCCCCAACTGGAAATACTCCCCCTGTTATTGACAGTGTTTCAGAGAAAGGGAGTGTGAATAATAAAGATTCTAAAGAGATTACTGAAAAACAAAATCCAGAGAATAGAAATGTTCCTGTTCATACCATTGGTTTAGAAAATTGTCCAAACTCTTTCTTTCAGATAGACAGTCCAGACAAGAAAGGAACAGAAGCAAAACCTGGACAGAATAATCCTGTTCCTGCACCAGAAAATAATGAAAGTACTGTTAATGAGCATACACCATTCAGTTCCAGTAGCTCAAGCAAACATAACTCCCCCAGTGGTACTGTTGCAGCAAGAGTGACTCCTTTCAACTACAGTCCAAGTCCCAGGAAGAGTAGTGTGGACAACAGTTCTGCTCGGCCATCACAAATACCAACACCAATAAATAACAGCACAAAGAAACATGATTCAAAGACTGAAAATACAGACTCCAGTGAAACTCAGAGTCCTAAACGTCATTCTGGCTCTTACCTGGTGACTTCTGTTTAAGTACATAAAAAATCAATGCAATTAATGTATTATATACAGCAGCTATTTAGAAATTTTGTTTCAAATGAAACTTTAAAAGACTGGGTGTTGGCTTTATTGGTTATTTTTATCTTTTGTAAATAGTTTTGTTTCTTGTTAGAGGGTCCTTGTTGTGGAAGCCATATTTGATAGTATACTTTGTCTTCACTGGTAATATTTTGCAGGAATGCCTAATTGACAGCTTGGAATAAAATTGCTAATGCAATTATATTTGTACAGTATGTTTATCATATTTAATTAGCATTCCATCCCATAATCCTTTAAACATTGCTTGTCTTGAAATCATGAGCGTTACAGATAGAGATGATACAGTCATATTGCTTTATCAATTGTTTACAGATTACAGACTGACTAAACTATATCAGGGAAGAATTGGTATTATTTATGCAAAAAATTAACTTAGTTTTAGTATTTGTGAGTCTTTCTAACACAAAAATTAATCATGTGGCTGTGAAATTCACAGTGCTATGGTTTCTGCTGAACAAGCTTTCCCAGCCTGCTTTTATGCATGAATAGAACTGATGGTTCATTTTCTGAAGTAGCGATTAACATTTCTGTGGTCACATAATGCGCATAGATAAATATGGTGTAACAATTTACACTTTCTTTGTGCTCCACAAAAAAATGGACAGCTGTGTAACTATAAAACCTTGAACAAAATTATTTTACCTGAACTAGATTTTATCTTAAAGTAAGTAGAATTTTTTTGCTATGCTGTAACTTGTTATATATTCTGGTACTTGAGGTGAAGTGGCTGCTCTTCTATTAATGAGACATGGGTGATGTCTCAACAGAGACTAAAATGAACATTTCAGAATAAATTATTACTATATGTAAATTGTATGTGTTACTTATGCATTACATAAACCCACGGTATTTTATTTTGAGATGTCACCTTATAATGTGTTGTATAATGCACTTACACTTAAGGCCTGATCCAGCAGAATCTTGCATCTCCAATATTCACTCTTCTTTATCATTGACAAATGGCTGTTGTAGGATGCTTATAACCACTGCAGGATCAGACCCTAGATCTTCTGTACTATATTTGTAATTGAGACAGTTTCATACATCTCAGGTGCATAATAAAGCTAAAAGCAGGGTATTTCCAGAAGCCAAGCAATATAATCATGTTCATGACTGCAAGCCTAAAATAATATTGGATTATTTAAAAAAAATAATATTTTGTTTTATAAATATTACTTTTAATTGGGGAAAATAATGTAGAAATTGAAATAGTGACTACAAGATGAAACTTTAATTCTATTTGAAATCTTAATGTATTATTTATTTACTTTTTAAATATGATCAAGGGAAAGTATTGCAAAAATCCTACAACAAGAAATTTGTTATCATACTAGAAAAAGTTTTATATGGAAAGCAGGACATTTTCTGACTCAAGCCTTTCTGTTGTGAATATGGTTTGTGCTAAAATCTCTAAAAATATAGCCTGAATTTAGATGAGATTTGGTTCAAGGTTGAAAGGCTTAGGAGAGTACATAACATTTGCTATTTTGTGCATGATTGAATGAACCATAAAATGGTATCTCAGTTTTGTTGTATCTTTACTTGACTATTCTAAAGTTAGCATTATAAATAATTGGTAATCAGGATTCAAAATGACCTGATTTCAGGAAGCCCTGAAATAGAGCAATTTAACTTTATGGTATCTTTAACGCAGTTGCAGACTGTATCACAGCAGTGGCTTTTGTACTTCATATGATATTGAAATTAATCTATTTTTATCTTAAATTCAGCATATATCATGTACTGTGTATGACCAGAAATGAGATACTATCAGCAGACAGAAATCAATTTAGATTAGTTTAAAAGCCAATACCAAAATATCTTTTTGGAAGAGGTGGTATCTTATTTGCTCTTTTGTTCTTTGTCTCCCGTCACATTTGCTTATAGACATACCATACTTCTGTATCATCTGGTGAATCTGTAAATAAACAGCACTCCTCATGTTATCTTTTAAAATATTTTCTATATAGTGGTCCTCACAAAACCTTTGATATGAATGTTACTGTCCTTTTAAAGATGAAATAGAGACAGAGAGACATTATGCGATTTGTTCAAAAGGCAAGACTTTGCATTGGAGTATAATACAGAACACCATCCCCATGTTTTTCTTATAAATGATATGATATTTTTTGTGTGCTGGGTTTTTCAATTATTAATTTGAAGAAATACCACATAATTCAGGATTGTCAGTTGACATCAGCTTTACATCTACATTCTGTTGATTTAAGAGTTTAAAGTTAAACTGAATCTATATAAAGAAATTCTGATTTCAGTTTTATAACTAAATAATTCTATGTGTATCAAACACCAGAATGTCTTTGAAAATTATAATGGCTTCTCTAGGTAGTCTTGGAGGTACTTCATGATCATTATAATTGGGAAGTTTCTTTTAATATCCTCATAACTAGCCTATATTTGTAGCAAAGATAGGTAAGATAAACTTTCCAACTATAAGGGTAGTGAAACACTAAAATATGCTTCCCATGGGAGTTGTTAAATTTTCATTATAGAAGTTTTAAGAAGTTTAGTAAACATCTCTCAGGGATGGACTTTAGTATATTTCATATTGCCTGTATGCAGAAAGATGGGCTTAGGTGACCTTTTGAAATCCCTTCCAGACCTTCATTTCTCTGATTCTATATCTAAAATACTTAGTACCCATTAAGAACCTTTTTGAATATTTAAGAACATCCATGATGTTTGATTTATGTTAGTGATTAGGATACAAAGTTATGTTCTAAGTTTAACTATAAAAATGAATGCTTAAAAAACAAAATCAGAAAAATTGAAAATGGCTGTAATATATTTGATTCTTGGATTTTGTTAATGATGCCTAAGATTAATGGTAGCCATATTTGGTTTATGCTGCTAAAGATTTACTCTTCTTCCTTGGTTTTATTTCTATGAAGTCACCACAGCAGGTAACAGGACATTATTTATGTCAAGGCAAAAGGAGGAAAAACAAGGAGCTAAGGAAACCAAGACTCATTTTGCTGTTCTTCTGAGATGCACAGCCTTTATTTCTCTAGATTTTGGCAGAACTTTTGTGATTTGTATGTAGACCTTTAGTTGTCCTTAACCATTTCCAGTACTTATCAAACTTGTGCTTGAAATCAGTTTACACTGAAAATATATTCATAATACTGATTTCAGACTGAAAGCTTTGTCCTCCTGTTGTGAAAACTGGAAACCTGACCTCCCCACAAATTCTAATTAGTTCATTGTTTTAAATGTACATTCATTTTAGTTTCTCTGTGGAAGTATGCCGTAGTAAAATTATTGCTTCATTTCCGTGAAAGCTCTTCTGACTAAATATTGCAGATATGAAAAGAGAGCTAAACTATTTATATTTTTCATGTGCAATTCTCTATAAGAATATTTCTCCTTATGAAAGCTTAAAGATAATTCTCAAAACTCTGTCAGAGATGCCAGTTTAGATGACAGGATTTCCTGACATGACTGGAATATTGTTTAAAGCAAGACTTGTCTTAAGAATACAAATATAGTTTATACTGTATTCTTCAATGTGGACTATCTCTGATGGCTTTGGGGAAGTTAGTTGTGTCCTGGGCAAAGGGGAGAAAAGGAAATTGATAATTTCAGAGACTGTCAGCCATAATTCCCTAGGGATATACTTTCATATCTTCCCCGATAAACTGCAAAAGTTGCATAGAAAGGAGAATAACATTTGTCTGCAAATTAATGAGATTTTATGTAGAAAGTATACCAGTAGGCCATGAAACTGAAAAAACTTATGTATGCTAATTTGACAGCTGAATTCCTTGATCTTCACTTCAAAATATTTCCTAGCTGTCCATCTGTTTGTGTCCCCAGTTAGAGGTAAGAGAAATTTGGATTACCAAGAAGATAATGAACAGTTTATTAATATATGTCTTCATTCTTTTTTAAGGGTAAAGACTGCATGTTATTTCTGAACTGAAGTAAGGAGAAATTTCCTTCTCCCTTCTCATGCTCCTGGCTGTTTCTGCAGTCTGGCACTCGTCTGCCCCTTCAGTGGGCCAATTCAACTCTTACCTGGCAGAATTGGCAGGGTAAAAATATTAGTGCTGCTTTAGTGCATTGAATAGGATCAGTGCAGGGTCAGGCAAAGTGCTGCCTGAGCCAGCAGAAAGGAGAAGGTTGCAAACAGCTAGCACTGGTGGGAGGAGAGGGTGGGATAGCTTCCTTTATGGGTGGTGAGTGTTATATTGGATCAAACCATTACATGAAATTTTAAACTGGTATGCCAAGTTTCAGAACTGTTCTTTGCCCTTTCTGAGACAGAAAAATGGATTAAAGTTTTGGACTCCAACTGTTGTTCACTCTGAACTGCCTAATAGCTTTAAGCACTTTATGTTTAAACGTATTATGTTCCAGACAAGTCATTATGCTGGAAACTCTAACAAGTTTCTGCAGAAGTATTATGCTAGTCTATAGTTGGTGTTCATAGAAAATAATTTTTTCTTCATCAAAACTTTCCAAAGAACCAATTTTTCTACCATATATAAACTTCTGGATGACAGATTTTAAATTTTGAATATTGCATCCAATAAAAAGATTTACTGCAACTAGTTTTCTCAAAGAGTCTTGAAGGAGGAAAAACATATCCCTTCCGTAATGAAGACAGTACTACTTGAAGGGATGATTTGGAAAATGTTTAGGTGAACTCTTAGAAGCTCTTGTATTCTGTTTTTACTAGATGCCTCAATTTTTTTTCTCACCTAACTCTCATTAACTAATATGAACACCCATAAGACTGTCTCTAAAATCCCATGTAGACATCTACCTAAACATAATCTCATACACCTACTGTAATGTCTTGCAGTTTCATCCACCTGACAGCTTTGTTCTTGATGAGATGTGTGATCTAGATAAAGCTGTGAATTAGAAGTGAATTGTCAGTCAATAAGCAGCCTGACTTCCTCCACATGCTTACAACTTTGAGGACTTTCTTGATACCAAATCACCCAAATGTGTTCACTCTTCCACAGCCATCTCCTTTGCACTTTTAAGTATAACCAGAAAAGGTGCTTATGCTTTTTTTTAATTTCAAATCACATTAGAAACTTCATCCCTGCTTCATAGTTTCCTGTATGCAGAATAACAGATTGTATCTGTAAATATGTTTATAGAGAATGTTAATGTAGTTAAGGTTGAGGTTTTGGTCAAAGTGGTAAAGTTGGTTGGTTATGTGTTGTGTTTGGTTACATATTGGAAGTGCAAGGGAATTTGGTGTGGAGTTGAAGAGCTAAAGAATTTACAGTACTGTAGGTGTTTGAATGGATTGATAATGTCCAGATGAATATAAGGTATGGTTTTAATAACTAGGTTTTCTGCTGTCAACTTTCAGTCTACCAGATGTGCTGTTTACTTATTGGAAGACTGGGTAATGCTTCCCTAGAAAAGTTTTGCAAATAATCTATTTCTCATGAAATTTCCAAACAGTTCTGGGTTTATGTATTTATGAATTTCTGTCACTTCAGGATTTGAGGAAACTCTTCTAATTTTGCTGTTTGTGCAAGCATCCTTTGACTGAGTGGCTGTGGAATTGCAATTAGGATATTATGAAGATTTAGAGGGAGCTTGTTCACTCAGTGAAATGCACTTCTGTTCAGAGTACAAGCCTAAGACCTACATACAAACTGAATATCACTTATACTCTACTTTTTGGTGGGATTTAAGATGCATAAAGCTTGTGCTGGTTCTCTGCAAATAATTAAATCATTCTCTTCTGAGTTTGGATGCATTTTACCAC
This sequence comes from Falco peregrinus, assembly GCF_023634155.1. NCBI lineage: Eukaryota > Metazoa > Chordata > Aves > Falconiformes > Falconidae > Falco > Falco peregrinus. Next base: position 28,826,668 of record NC_073743.1, read on the forward strand.
CTGTAAATATTGTTTCTCTCTAACAACTTGGCCCACAATTCTTTCCTTTGTTTTTTTTTTTGTTTGCTTCTGCCTGATACACATTACTGTTTATATCCTAACTCTGTAATTAATTCTTCTTTCAACTATTATAATGTATTTTGTTTCACAGTATACTAATACTGAATTTAGTCTTGCTATGCATAACCTATTACTTGCAGTGTTATATAAAATTTTCTCTTGATTGCACCTTGTCATTCTTTTCTTAGTTACTACTGGAAGTTATGTGTCATTTTGCTGTATTCATATACAATTTAATTTAAAAGGAAGTTGCTGTTAAAGTACTTTAGGCAATGATAGAGTGTATCAGAACCAATGTCTTAAAAACCTATTCCATTTCATTTTGGTGGTAGTCACATGTTTCATATAAACAAAAAGTGGAAAAAAGACAGAGAGAGACATAGAACTCACCAGTAGAGCGGTCTGTTCTCTTGGATGTTTCGTTTTAAAATGAACTAACAGAATAAAATCTAGTTCCAACATGATGTAAGTCCATAATCTGTCTTCATTATTTACAAGAGGTTCACAAGAGATCTTGTTTCATTATGACTTTTAAGCACAGTAGAGACTTAGTTAACTCCTAAGTCTTTCTTTACATAATGAATGCAATTCCTTAGTCCCTAATTAGAGACTATTAAGGGATCTAGATTAGTTGGATTCCCAACACACACACACATTTATATACACATGCATATTTTGCACTCTTTTGTTCACTTTAGACTTTGACATATAGCTAGAAGCATTTAAACGAAAAAAGATGCAGTTAGTAAGAACCTGTTTTCTAATACATGTAACTGTTCATAGTTTAGAAGATGAGTTCTGATTTCAGAATTAATAAGTTTGGTTGACTATTAGCTGGTACTTTATTTTTTAAGTGTTCTAGAGAAAAATGAACTTTTAAATATTGATATATATATAATAAATTCCCTTACTAGTATTTTTTTTAAAGCTAGATTACATTTCATAGCCAGAATATAGAAAAAGCATTATTGCTATCACCCACTGTTTAAAGTCAATAAGGATTAAAAATCTAGGAGATTTTGACTGTTTACATTTAATACAAATTACTTTATGGCTAATTCTGTCCCTTCCCCTAACAGCCCTCTGTATAAAACAGCATATTGGGAGGGGGGCAGTTTGAATATACAATAAACAATTCAGATTTGCTTGTTCATCTCATCCAGATTTTTATTAAGGTCTGTGTTGGCAGATACTTTATATGGAAGTAGCTAGGGAAGAGCAAGAAGGTACATTAAGTCATAATATGAATGGCTAGAAACTTCCCATTTTTTATCTGTTTTTTGTTTGGTTGCGTTTTTTTTTTTTAATTGGGTGATGAGAGTTGTTGCCTTTCTTCTTAAAATAGTTGTGATAGATTATTTGACACTTTTAGGTGTTTGAAGTAATTTGGAAGCTTTTTAGAGAGAAATCCCTTACCTTAAGTGAATGCTATGAGTTCAGTGCAAATACTGTATTATTGTGTCAGATATACATGTGGATGATTGATGGTTCCTTTTGGTCTTGCAAACTGACTTTATGCAGTTGTGATTTTATATAGCTGTCAACTGTTCTACAAGACAAAAATGGAAGGCCAAAGTATGACTGGATGTAAAACTGAAACCTATACTTTTTTCCTAGTCACATATTCTTTTAAACAGCAAGGAATTAGAGATGGGTAGAAATCCTTTTTTTTTTTTTATTTTATTTACATTGTGTCAATCCTGTTGCCAGCTAAACAGGGATTTGGATAGAGTCTGTTGACAGTGTGGTCCATGCCAGTCTCCTACATATGTCAGTGAAATAGTGTATACAGTGTCTTCTGTATTTTCTAAATCACTCCATGTAAGTTAAGGCTTGGGTCTAGGTAACGTATTCCAAAAAGATTTTGGTTCTGAACAGAATACAAGTCAGGAGGACTGTTTCAAGGCAACTATGTGATTGTCTGCAGCTGTTATGGTGCAGCACTTACATAGACTGAAACAAGTCAGCCTAATATAGCTTTAGAAATCTTGGAAATGTTTATGCCTTTTTAAGGATGTATGTGCTATCAAGAATGTTTATAGGACTCTACCATACAGATAACAGAACTTACTTTTCTGATGATTAATAAATAAAGTTCTGTAGTTGTAGTCTCATGAACTGTAGAAGTAGGCATGAGGTAGTGCTTCTCCAGATACTCCTAATGTAAAAGATTGGCTTGTTAAGATAGAACTGGAATAGTCTTTGGACTTAAAATAAACACTCCTTTTGGGAAAGTGATGTATACAGTATTTTAAATGTGGAATATACCAAGAATAATAGCATGGTTCATTCTGCATAATGAAATTTCATGGTATGTAAATACCCATTTTATCAATCTAAATGAAGGACAGCATTCTTTTTTCTCTACGCTATTCAAATTTCTCTCAGACAGATCTAGTTTATACCTGTCTACACTTCCATATTAGTGTCATATATCATGCATTTTGTTTCCGTTTTGAACAGTTTATTTCATTTCCAGCCCCTATATTTTATTTTAAAAGATATTTTCTGAATTCTTGCTTATAAAATTTGTGAAGAAAAATCCTTCTCAGCTTAAGCCCTTCCTTTCAGTGTCTGCTGAATCCACCAAGATTTTACCTTGCATCACTTTTCTTTGTTGTATTGTATCTGCAGTCCACTACAGAGATGTTGCACCAATCTAGCTAAAAACATTCCTCCTCTGAATGACTTCACTAATACAATTTTTATATAGGCATTTCTATAATGTGTACACTGTGCAGTGTAACATCAGGTTTAAGGAAACTGAACACCTAAGCTAGGTCTGAATGAGCTGGTATCTGTATATGACACTCTCCATAATACACAGAGATATCAGTTCAATTCACCTGCATTTGTTTGGGCTGCCACTTCCAATTAGGGCAGTTGAATTTGTCTTAGATGAAATGTACCAGCCTGTATCACAACCATGTGGCAGTGTGCTCGACCCCCCCACACCCTCCATCCTGCCGTTTTGGGTATAACAATCATGAAATGATAGAGTTTTCGATCCTTGGAGAAGTAAGGAGGGGGGATCAGCAGAACCTCTATTTTGGTCTTCTGGAGGGCAGACTGGCCTGTTTAAGAGCCTGGTCGACAGAGTCCCTTGGGAGGCAGTCCTGAAGGGCCAAGGGCTCCAGGAAGGCTGAACGTTCTTCAGAAAGGTAGTCTTAAAGGCAAAGAAACAGTCAGTCCCCATGTGCTGAAAGACAAGCCGGTGGGGAAGAAGACCAGCCTGGCTGAACAGAGAGCTTTGGCGGGAACTCAGGGGAAAAAAAAGAAAATTTACCACCTTTGGCAGAAGGGGCAGGTAACTCTGGAGGACTCCAAGGATGCCATTATTAGGTTATACAGGGAGAAAATTAGAAAAGCAAAAGTCCAGCGAGAATTTAAGCTGGCCACTGCTGTAAAAGATAACAAAACCTGTTTTTACAAATACATTAGAAGCAAAAGGAGGGTCAAGGATAATCTGCATCCTTTACTGGATGCAGTGGGGAACATTGCCACAAAGGATGAGGAAAAGGCTGAGGGACTTAATGCTTCCTTTGCCTCAGTCTTTAATAGCAAGACCAGTTACCCTCTGGGTACTCAGCCCCCCGAGCTGGAAGACAGTCATGCACACCGAGGGGATTTTTCAGTCCCCTCTTTATACAAGCAACTCATACCTATTCATTAGTTTTCCAAGAAATTGTTTACATATTCATTACAACTCTGAGAATTGATTTAAATATCTCGTGCCTGCGCAATGTCCTTGAGGAGTTGTCTCTACGCAGACTCTATTCCTCAGCGGCCATGTTTAAAGTCTCCATCTTCGCCACGTTGCATGTACAACAGGAATCTAAGACCAAATGTCCCTTTTTAAAGATAACCAACCCAAGGACTTAGCAGTCTGTGCATCCGTCATGTGGCAATAAGGGTCCTTGGACATTTCCCGACTTCTAACTAAACATAGGTGCGTCATCCTTTACATAAGTGGTACAGCATTCACTATTCAGCATGAGTTTGCATCACAATTTCAGACCAGTTTTATCAAATGCTTACAACTTCAGTGTGAAGTTACTTAAGCATTCAGATACTAGCTCACCACTTAAATCCCTTGCATTTGTCCTCAGCCTCCACGTGGGATTCTGCTGTATGGTCCTCCTGGCACTGGTAAAACACTGATTGCCCGAGCAGTGGCCAATGAAACAGGGGCTTTCTTCTTCCTGATCAATGGTAAGTTTTGTGGCTGCTTTGGCCCCAGATCTGCTGTGTGTTCATTGTCCATCTCATGATAATGAATGGTATTAATAGGGCTTATAGAGCCATGTTGTCTCCCTGACATCCTTCCTTACCTCTTTGAAGTGTGCCTCTGGGGACACTTCGAGGCCATTTGTGTGGAAACGTCTGTAATGGCACTTCCCTTAAGCTTGGCTGTTTTGTAGCAGGCTGATTGGAAAGACAGCTTTGTGATGCAGGGACTTGGAGTCTGTCTGGCTGAGTGTTCATTTGTTGGTGAGGGCAGAGCTGGAAGTGAGGTGGTGAGATTATTTTATGTATATGGGTGCAGGACACTTGTTTTTGTTGCTGCCAGTATGTTCCATTCAGAAAATAAGCTGGTCTGCTGTGGATTCCTTTTTTTTTCCCCTCAAGTAAAGCACAAGACCTATTCTGTTTCACATAACATTAATTGGGAAGAACTGTTCTGAAAGCTATAATGAGTACCTTGTCACTTGTAGCTAAGTCCCACAACCTCCTATTGATTACTCTTTACCTGTAGCAGCTGAGATAGATACTGGTTTATGTCCAGTAAGGAGCAGATTCTGAATTTTCCTCACTGTTTTTCTGTCCCATTTTACAGTCGGTGCTGGAATAACTGAACATTTGTACTTAAGGAGTGCTGCTTTTCTGATTTGAATTACTTAGACCCATGAAGGTGAAAGCAAAGGAGTGCATAGCAGTGAGCAGCTGTAGGGAAGTGATTTGCGTTGTATCTCAAGACATCAGATGTAAAAGGACTGTTTAACCACGTCACCCTTGTCATATACTTCCTAAGTGTATGGAAGATGTCACTGTATGCTAATGAGCCAGATATTTCTTTAGACACTTGTACTTTTATTGCATAATAAAAATAACATTGTCAGAATTGGCGATGCATTCTGTCTGCGAGTCCCAAACATGGAGTTACAGGCAGTGTTGTAGATAGACCTGGTATTAATTGGTGAGTTACTTGTAATGAAACACTTAGTACCTGCCTGCACCAGTGGCTCTGCAGCTGATGCACTTCAGTCAGCTAGCAGCTTTGCACTCCTGAGGCTCAGGTTTCTTTTTCTTGGATCTCTTAGAAGCACATTTTTCATTACCACTCCCATCAGCATGATGGAAAAAATCTGTAAAAACAGAATAAATCTGTGAACTGCATTAGCGTTCAGCAATTGTAGGAGATCTCAGGGGAATGCTGTCCTTCCGTCTGGGATTGATGTGCTTAAAGAGGTTTTTTTTCTTTCTTTCTTTCTTTCCTCACTTATTTATTCTTTGAGAGGAAATGGGTTTGGGGTTTTTGGGGTGGTTTTGGTGTTGTTTTTTTGGTGGTGGGTTGTTTTGTGTGTTTGTTTTTTTTTAAACTCATTTATAGGATCTTACAGAGGTAATACCTGTGTAATGCAAGCTGTTCAGTGAGCCAAGTAGGGGAGATGCCATGCTGGATCTCCTGGTTACAAACAGGGAAGGACTGGTGGGTAATGTGGTGGTCAGAGGATATCTTGGGCATAGTGATTGTGAGATGACAGAGTTTTCAATTCTAAGAGAAGGAGAGGGGGTCAGCAGAACTGTTACCTTGGACTTCTGGAGGGCAGAATTTGGCCTGTTTAAGAGCCTGGTTGACAGAATCCCTTAGGAGACAGTCCTGAAGGGCCAAGGGGTCCATGAAGGCTGGACCTTCTTCAAGAAGGTACTCAAATGCACAGGAGCAGTCTGTCCCCATGTGCCAAAAGACAAGCTGGTGGGGGAGAAGACTGGCTTGGCTGAACAGAGAGGGTTTGCTGAAACTCAGGGGAAAAAAGGAGAGTTTACCACCTTTGGAAGAAGGGGCAGGCAACACTGGAGGACTCTAAGGATGTTGCGAGTTTATGCAGGGTGAAGATTAGAGAGGTGAAAGCCCAGCTAGAACTCGGGCTGGCCATTACCATAAAAGATAGCAAAAAATGTTTTTACTAATACATTAGAAACAAAAGGAGGGCCAAGGATCCTTTATTGGATGCAGTGGGGAACATTGCCACAAAGGATGAGGAAAAGGCTGAGGGACTTAATGCTTCCTTTGCCTCAGTCTTTAATAGCAAGACCAGTTACCCTCTGGGTACTCAGCCCCCCGAGCTGGAAGACAGGGAGGAGGAGGAGCAGAATGAAGTCTCCACGGTCCAGGAGGAAACAGTTACTGACCTGCTGCTCCACTTAGACATGCACAAGTCTATGGGGCTGGATGGGATCCACCTGAGGGTACTGAGGGAGCTGGCAGAGGAGCTCACCAAGCCGTTCTCCATCATTTATCGACAGTTCTGGCTAACTGGGGAGGTACCAGCAGACTGGAGGTTAGCCAATGTGACGCCCATCTACAAGAAGGGCCAGAAAGAGGATCTGGGGAACTACAGGCCCATCAGCCTGACCTCAGTGCTGGGGAAGGTTATGGAGCAGATCATCCTGAGTGCCATCACGTGGCACGTGCAGGACAACCGGGGGATCAGGCCCAGTCAGCATGGGTTTATGAAAGGCAGGTCCTGCTTGACAAACCTGATCTCCTTCCACCACAAGATGACCTGCCTAGTGGATGAGGGAAAGGCTGTGGATGTTGTCTACCTGGACCTTAGTAAAGCCTTTGATGCTGTCTTCCATAGCATTCTGCTGGAGAAACTGGCTGCTCATGGCTTGGACAGCTGTACTCTACGCTGGGTTAAAAGCTGGCTGGCTGGCCGAGCCCAAAGAGTGGTAGTAAATGGAGTTACATCCAGCTGGCGTCTGGTCACAAGTGGTGTTCCCCAGGGCTCAGTATTGGGCCAGTTCTGTTTAACATCTTTATCACCGATCTGGACAAGGGGATTGAGTGCATCCTCAGGAAGTTTGCAGACGATACCAAGTTGGGGGGAGAGTGTTGATCTGCTTGAGTGTAGGAAGGCTCTGCAGAGGGATCTGGACTCGCTGGATCAATGCACCAAGGCCAATTGTATGAGGTTTAACAAGGAGAAGTGCTGGGTCCTGCACTGGGGTCACAACAACCCCACGCAATGCTACAGGCTTGGGGAAGGGTGGCTGGAAAGCTGCCTTGTGGAAAAGGACCTGGGGGTGCTGATTGACACCTGGCTGAACATGAGCCAGCAGTGTGCCCAGGTGGACAAGGAGGCCAGTACACACCAGCATGCTATCAGAAACAGTGTGGCCATCAGGACAAGGGAAGTGATTGTCCGCCTGTTCTGGGCACTGGTGAGGCCCCACCTTGAATACTGTGTTCAGTTTTGGGCCCCTCACTTCAAGAGGGATGTAGAGGTGCTGGAGTGTGCCCAGAGAAGGGCAACGAAGCTGGTGAAGGGTCTAGAGAACAAGTCTCATGAGGAGCAGCTGAGGGAACTGGGGTTGTTTAGCCTGGAGAGGAGGAGGCTCAGGGGGGACCTTAATTGTTCTCTACAGCTACCTGAAAGGAGGTTGTAGGCAGGTGGGGGTCAGTCTCTTCTCACAGATAACAAGTGGCAGGACAAGAGGTAACGGCCTCAAGTTATGCCAGGGGAGGTTTAGATTGGGTATTAGGAAAAATGTCTTCACTGAAAGGGTGGTCAAGCATTGGAACAGGCTGCCCGGGGAGGTGGTGGAATCACCGTCCCTGGAGGTGTTTAAAAAACACTTAGGTGTGGTACTTAGGGACATGGTTTAGTGGTGGTCTTGGCAGTCCTGGGTTAACGGTTGGACTTGATGATCTCAAAAATGTTTTCCAACCTAGATGATTCTATGATTCTATTTGACTCAAAGTGGCTTTGGGGTTTTGACTTGAGCAACATGCTTATCTCACAAAAGTTATGGATGCAGTCTAACAATCAGCCTGAGTGATGCCTGGGGTGAGGCAGGGGCCTCATAGCCCAGTGTTGCTTCTGTAAAAGCAAAGAAGACCCCCATAAATCTGTACCAAATCCCTCACCCTGTGGTGAACTATTGGGCCCCACTGGCCTTTCAGAATTGACAATCCTTGCTAAGGGCCAATTGGCACATAATAATCGACTTAGTCCCACCTTGCCATGAGTAGAAATCTGGCATTTAGAATCCTCTATTTGGACGATAATACTCCAACCACTGGACAAGTCAACAGGTCTGGACCTCTCTTCTCCCTGAGCAGGGACACCTCTTTGGTAAGACTTGTGCCTCTGACTGTGTCAGATGTTACCCGGGACAGTATTGTTAAAAAAAGTGCTGAACCCTTAACTCGAGCTAGATTTTTGCAGTAAGTGCATTTATCAATGGCTATTCCAAATATGTTATATCTGCCGCCTTTAATGAATCATCTTTTTTTTTTCAACTTTGTGAAACTCTTTTAGTAAAAGTCCTTGAGAGGGCTATGACAGGCAAATGTTCACTCTGATGAGTGCCTGTATTCTTTAGACCTAAACTATTGTCCAAGTCTGAGACTAAGATTGGATCTAGCCGCACCTAGACTCCCCTCTGAGAAGGAGTTTAGAAAGCAAGGGGATACTTTCTGAACCTTATGACTCAACAGGAGGGGGGTTTTCCCCCTGGCCATGCATCATACTCATACACATAATGTGACAAAGCACTGCTGAATTTCTGCTTCATAATTTTACATTCTCTTGAATTTTTATATATATATACTGTGGTGGTTTGACCCTGGCTGGATGACAGGTGCCCACCAAAGCTGCTCTATCACTCCCCTCCTCAACTGGACAGGGGAGAGAAAATATAACAAAAGGCTTGTGGGTCAAGATAAGGACAGGGAGATCACCTAACATCACTTAACACACCTCATCTTTATATTACTTTAAAATGTTTAGGAGCTGTCAGATTTTGATTGTTCAGTTGTTGAATTCCTAATGTCAGGGACAGTAGATATTTGGAAAATGTATGCAGCTATAACATGCCTGAGATAGTGTGTTTTTTGACCTACTTATGTCTCTGAATTCTTCAAGCTAGAAATATGCAGAATTCAAGTTTGAAATAAATTTCTTGTGACACTAGAACAAATGCAGTAACTGAATGCCATATACTCAATGCAGTCATTCTATAATGATAGGGATTAAACTGATATTTTGTACCTAATGCTTCATTTTAGGCATGTTACTTTTAAAATACTGTTAATTCTAGCACCAAGACATGAGATTGGTATGGAATAATAGGATCTACAGAAAAGACATGCTTCCCTTGTTGTTGTCAACCATGTATGCTATATAATTCGATCTGTAACTCCATGAACTCAATTTCCAACAATTGTTTATAAGTTTTCAATGTGAAATAGATTTAAAAAATCCCTTGTCATCACCACAAATACTGATAAAGGCTATGTAGCTTTTGTTCTATGTGAAAGTAAGTTTAAATACTGTTTTAAAAGAGAAGCCATTAATCTACATATCTTAGTATTAAGAAGCTATATTAATTCAAACAAAGGAAAAATGGCATGCAATTATGAAATATGACAACATTAAATACACAAATATACAAAAGGTTTTTCAGGGTGGGGAGATTGTGAGCAATATTAATACGTAATGACAGTACTGGACCACTCACAAATGGCAGCTGTTTGCTGCCATCTTTAATGTAGCGTCAGAGCAGCAACAAATTGTTGTCCAATGGCACTCCATTATGCACAAGGAAGTGGTCTACAAAGTAACTTAGAAATTTAAAAAAATACAGAAATTTTAAGGGAAAAAACCCACAGAGTAAAGAAGCAACTTTAAATATCTGTTCTTTAATTTTTAGCATAACTGGTATTTAATTGTATATGAAACTATGGCAATAACAAATATTTCTTAGTATTTTTTCCTAAAAGCATTAGGTTGTTCTTTGATTTAAATTCTGCTAGAGCACTGAGCTTCAGAAGGAGATTTAGGTTTGTACCCTTTTGGTGGGTTCAAACCCACATGTCCCAGAAAGAAAGAGTCGCTGAGGTGAGCTGCTCTGGAGCTGGCCCGATCCACAGCAGAGCAGCACAGGGGGGTTTCTGAGGCAGGGAAATGCCAGGGTAGTGAAGAGACCTTCCAGGAGCTGGCAGCTCTCATGAGAGATGCTGACAGAGGCCTGGGCATTGCCAGAGCAACTGTGGCCACCCCACACACATAAAAAAGCAGCCTAGGGAGCACTAGCAATCAGTGTGGTGCAGAAGGGTGTGCAGGAAGTGTGTTGTCACCCTGCCAGCTCAAGTTCAGTTGGTGGTCATCACCATCTCAGAAGGAGCTTAGTTATGGTATCCACCCAGCAGAAAGTTATGTCCTCTGCGCTTGCCAGAATGGATGTGGCAACCCAGACAGAGCTCCCACAAAAACATGCAGCCATCCAGATCTCAGGCTGCATGACATGCCAGAGCCTTTTGCTAGTAATGAATGGCAGTAAGAACAGCTGTGTGAGGTGTGACCTGCTCAGCCTGGTGGCAGAGCTATGAGAGGAAGTAGAAAGGTTAAGGAGCATCAGGGAGTCTGAGAAAGGGATAGACTGGTGGGACCATGTTCTGCCCTCCCTGACACAGTAACAAGAACAGCCACCAAAAAAAACCCCCGAGATCAAGGGGATCCAGTATCCTCCCTCCACCAGGCAGAAGGCAGTAGCTTAAAGGAAAGAAGTGAATAGTGGCAAGTCCACACTCGGGGCAGCAGGTGAACCCTTCCTTGCCTGCTTTGCCTTCCCAGGTGCCTCTATACAACAGGTATGAGGCTCTGGATGTAGAAGGCCAGTCAATGGATGATGATCCATCTACACCAGACATATTACCAAGGTCAGAAAGGTCTACCCCTAGTATCACAACCATCGCAATGAGGAAGAAAAGACAGGCTATAGTTGTAGGTGACTCCCTTCTGAAGGAAACGGAGGATCCAATATGCCAGACAGACCCTCCTTTAGGGAAGCCTGCTGCCTCCCTGGGGCCCAGGTTAAGGACATCACTAGGAAACTTCCTAGCCTAGTACAGACCTCAGACTATTACCCATTATTGATCTTCCATGTGGGTGGCAAGGAAGACACAATTCGTAGTCCAAGGGCAATCAAAAGAGACTTCAAGACCTTGGGATAGTTGGTAAGGGAATCTGGAGCACAGGTAATTCTTTCCTTCATCCTTCCAGATGCAGGCAGCGACATTGGAAGAAACAGACAGATACAGTCTATTAATACATGGCTCTGTAGCTGGTGTCACTGCCACAATTTTGGTTTTTTTGATAATGGGATGGTCTACATGGCACCAGGCCTACTGGCATCAGATGGGATTCACCTTTCTCAAAGGGGGAAGAGAGTCTTTTCTCACAAGCTAGCAGGGCTCATTGACAGAGCTTTAAACTAGACTTGAAGGGGGAGGGGGGTAATATCAGGCTTGCCCATGACAAGCTGTAGGATGATATGTCAAGATTAGAGGGACGGGGTGCTAGTGAGGGCCCTCAGCCTGTTGCTCTGAGACATGCTGGGTACACTGGAGCACACTGAAGTTTTACAGAGATAAGCCAGGGGCTCCTGAGGTAATAGGAACCAACAGAGAAACACCAGTGAAATACCTCAAAGGAATTAAGGGGTATTCCTCTAAGTAGGTTACACAGCCGACAGCCCAGCTGAAGTGCCTCTACACTAATGAATGCAGCATGGGCAACAAACAGGAGGAGTTGGAAGCCACCGTGCTGATAGAAAGCTGCAACCTAATTGCCATTACTGAAACTTGGTGGAACAAATTTCGTGACTGGAGTGCAGTTATCAATGGCTACAGGCTGTTCAGAAGGGACAGGTGAGGAAGGAGGGGCAGAAGGGTTGCCCTCTACATGAAAAAATGGATAGACCATGAAGAGCTGTGTCCTGGTTTTGGCTGGGATAGAGTTAATATTCTTCTCAGTAGATGCTACAGTGCTGTGTTTTGGATTTAGTATGAGAATAATGTTGATAACACACTGATGTTTTAGTTGTTGCTAAGTACTGCTTACTCTAAATCAAGGACTTTTCAAGTTTCCCATGCTCTGCCAGTGAGCAGGTGCACAAGAAGCTGGGAGGGAGCATAGCCAGGACAGCTGACCTGAACTAGCCAAAAGGATATTCCATACCATAGAATGTCGTGCTCAGTATATAAACTGGGGGGAGTTGGTCAAGGGCCACTGATTGCTGCTCAGGGACTGGCTGGGCATCAGTAGTGAGAAATTGTATTGTGCATCACTTGTGGGTTTTGTGTTTATTTTTTGCTTGGGTTTAATTCCTCTCTCTCTCTTTTTCATTACAGTTGTAGTTATTGTTATTATTATTATATTTTACTTCATTTCAATTATTAAATTTTATTTATCTCAACCCATGAGGTTTGTCTTTTTCCGATTCTCCTCCCCATCCCACTGGGGAGAGAGAGAGAGAGGAGGGAGGGAGGGAGCAGCTACATGGTACTTATTTGCTGGCTAGGGTTAAACCATAACAGTCTTTTTTGGCACCCAGTGTGGAGCTCGAAGGGTTGAGATAATGATAAATCTGATCAAAGTGTGTTAAGAAAACATCTGTTATAAATATTAATTCAATTGGTTTAATAGGCACTGGTCACAATGTTAATTTATTTGCTCTCAGAGTCATGTTATGTAACACCTTACTTGCAGCATGTTTGCTGTTTTGGCATTTATATTGTCTTTGGGGCCTGGGCCAAGATTCTCATTTTCTTGTACTTTGTAATACTAGCTTGTGATATGCTAGAATTGTTGGTTGTGAAACTAATCTGGTCTGTGTATTGTCATTACCTCTGTACTTCGGGAGCCATGTATTGGGAACTATTAATAATTACACCTTTTGCCTTTTCTTCTCAGAGAGAAAACCTATAGGGGGAACATCTTCCTACATCTTCCCCTTCTCCAAGCTAATTACAGAAGCATTTATGAATTTTGAAAATTTTGAATACCATTGGAATGTTGAAAACAGCGTATTGTCGGTCCTGGTCCTATTGCTAGGAATGATGAATGTGGTTTTGATCTTGTTTAGGGTTAAGCAAATAGCTGTGGCTACTTCAGACACCTGTGACAGGCACTGTGACTACCCAGACCCTGGCGATGGGTAATGCAGAGGACCAACCTGTGCTGGTATCAGTCACCCCTATACACAAGAAGAAATAGACATGAAAAATAGCCCATTTAGTAAAGGAGAATGAAGCAGGGCCATCACAGGAACAGGAGGAAGAAACAGAACAAGAGGTAACCACTTGATCCTTATCCCTGAGGGAGCTGCAAGATATGCAGAAAGATTTCAGCTATCATCCAGGTGAGCACATTGTCACCTGGCTTCACTCATGCTGGGATAATGGGGCTAGTAGCCTGAAATTAGAGGGTAGGGAAGCCAAGCAGCTGGGATCACTTTCTAAAGAAGGGGGCACTGACAAGGCAATTGGAAGAAGGACACAAGTCCTCAGCCTCTGGAGGTGACTCCTGTCAAGTGTGAGGGAAAGGTATCCCTTCAAGGAGGATGTTCCATGACATGCAGGCAAGTGGACTGCAATAGAGAAAGGTATCCAGTACTTGAGGGAACTAGCTGTGCTAGAGATAATTTATTATGACCCAAACAACATGCAGTCACCCATATAATCCCAACAAAGTCCCATGCACACAACCCATGTGGTGGAAATTTGTACAAAGCACATCATCACTGTATGCCAACTCATTAGCATTAATGAGCTGGAGAGACGAAGCAACACTGATGGTGGATGAAGTGGCTCACCAACTCTGGGAATACAAAGACAATCTCTCTTCCTCCCTTGTCATGGCTGTAGAGAATCTGGTCCAGCAACTCAAAGAGGATAGATCCTACTCCATACCTGTACAGTCTCCCATCTCAGCTATTGACAGTAAGTGTCCTTTTTTTTTACTCAAGAGGCAGGATATAAGAGGTATATGCCACTGGGACACCCTGTGGTTTTACATGCAGGACTATGGAGAGGACATGAGAAAGTGGGATGGAAAACCTACCTGACCCTAGAGGCACAGTGTCTTGGTTTAACCCTAGCTGGTAATTAATTACTGCACAGCCGCTTGCTCCCCCCTCACCCAGAGGGATGGGGAGGAGAATTGGAAAGGAATGTAAAACTCGAGGGTTGAGATATGAACAATTTAATTATTGAAACAGAATAAAAATGAAAGAACAATAATAACAATGATGGCAATAACAGTTATAATGAAAAGTGGGGGTGGGGTGGGTATGGATAATAAAATCCAAAGGGAAAAGGAGAAAGAAAACAATTGATACACAATACAACTGTTCACCACCCACTGATCGATGCCCAGCCAGTCCCTGAGCAACAATTGGTAGGCCCTGGCTAACCCCCCAAGTTTATATACCAAGCATGACATCCCATGGTAGGGAATAACCTCTTTGGCTAGTTTGGGTCAGCTGACCTGGCTGTGTCCCCTCCTGATTTCTTATGCCCCTCCAGCCTTCTCACTGGCAAGGCCTGAGAAACTGCAAAGTCCTTGACTTAGTATAAACATTACCCTGCAACAACCAAAAACATCAGTGTGCTATCAACATTGTTTTCACACCAAATTCAAAACACAGCGCTGCACCAGCTACTAAGAAGAAAATTAACTCCATCCCAGCCAAAACCAGGACACTTGGCTTCACAGAGAATGCTTATGGTTGAAAGTAATCTCTGGAAGACATATTATCCAACCTATCCGCTCAAGTAGTCACCTGGAGCTATTGTCCAGGACCATGTCCAGGCAGCTTTTGAATATCTCCAAGGATGGAGATTCCACATCCTCCCTGGCCAACCTGTTCCAGTGCTCAGTCACCCTCACAGTGAAAAAGTGTTTCCTAATGTTCAGAGGGAACCTCCTGTGTTTCCGTTTGTGCCCATTGCCTCTTGTCCTGTCCCTGGGCACCACTAAAAGGAGCCTGGCTCCATCCTTTTTGCACCTTCAGGTATTTATATACATTGATAAATCCCCCCCAAGTCTTCTCTTCTCTAGGCTGAACAGTCCCACCCCTCTCAGCCTTTCCTCATATGAGGGATGCTCTAGTCCCTTACTCATCTTAGTGGTCCTTTGTTGGACTCTCTCCAGTAGCTCCGCCTCTCTCTTGTACTGAGGAGCCCAGGACTGGATATTAAGACTCCAGGTGTGGTCCCAAAAGAGCTGAGGGGAAGGATCCCCTCCCTCAACCTGCTGGCAACATTTCTCCTAATGCAGCCCAGGATATCATTAGCCTTCTTTGCAACAAGGGCACATTGCTGGCTCATGTTCAACTTGGTGTCCAAAAGAACCCCCAGGTCCTTTTCTGCAAAGCTGCTTTCCAGCTGGGTGGATGGGGTTGTACCTCCCCAAGTGCAGGACTTGCCACTTCCCTTGGATGAGCATTGTGAGGTTCATGTCAGCCTATTTATCTAGCCTGTCCAGGTGCCTCTGAACAGCAGCATGACCCTCTGGTGTATCAGCCACTCCTCCCAGTTTGGTCTCATCAGCAAACTTGCTGAGGGTACACTCTGCCCCATCATCCAGATCATGAATGAAGATGTTGAACAGGATTGGACACAGTATTGACCCCTGGGGTACGCTGCTATTGACTGGCCTCCAACTAGACTTTGTGCTGCTGATCCCCACTCTCTGAGCCCAGCCATTCAGCTAGTTTTCAGACAACCTCACTGTCTTCTCAACCACCTTGTACATCAAGAGCTTCTCTATAAGGATCTTCCAGGAGACAGTGTCAAAAGCCTTAATGAAATTTGTGTGAAGGCACACAAAGGACAAGAAGGTTATAAAGTTGGTCAAGCATGACTTCCCCTTGGTGAAGCCATGCTGACTACTCCTGATCACCTTCTTGTCCTTTGTGAGCCAGAACTTTTATGAGAGGCTATGTTTTGGATTTGTGCTGAAAACAGTGTTGATAATACAGGGATATTTTTGTTACTGCTGAGCAGCACTTACACAGAGTCAAGGCCTTTTCTGCTCCTCACACCACTCCACCAGCAAGTAGAAATAGAATAAAAATGAAAGAACAATAATAACAATAATGACACTAACAGTTATAATGAAGGGGGGGGGGGGGGGGGGCGGGGATGACACGGACGACACCAAAATCCAAAGGGAAAGGAAGAAAGAAAACAAGTGATACACAATACAACTTTTCACCACCCACTGACCGATGCCCAGCCAGTCCCCAAGCGAGGATCGGTAGGCCCCAGCTAAACCCCCTAAATTTATATACAAAGCATGCTGTCCCATGGTATGGAATACCTCTTTGGCTAGTTCAGGTCAAGTTGACCTGGCTGTGTTCCCTCCCAATTTCTTGTGCCCCTTCAGCCTTCTGTCCTGGTTTCAGCTGGGTTAGAGTTAATTTTCTTCTTAGTAGCTAGTACAGTGCTGTGGTTTGGCTCTGATGTGAGAACAATGCTGATAACACACTGATGTTTTTAGTTGTTGCTGGGTGATGATTATACTAAATCAAGGACTTTTCAGTTTCTTGGGCCTTGCCAGCCAGAGGGCTGGAAGGGCACAGGAAATTGGGAGGGGACACAGCCAGGACAGCTGACCCGAACTAGCCAAAGAGGTATTCCATACCATATGACGTCATGCTGAGTATAAAAGCTGGGGGAAGAAGAAGGAAGGGGGGAACATTTGGCATTATGGCATTTGTCTTCCCAAGTAACTGTTAGATATGATGGAGCCCTGCTTTCCTGGGGATGGCCAAACACCTGCCTGCCCATGGGAAGTGGTGAATGAATTTCTTGTTTTGCTTTGCTTGCATGTGTGGCTTTTGCTTTACCTGTTAAACTGTTCTTATCTCAACCCCTGAGTTTTACATCCCTTTCCGATTCTCCTCCCCATCCCTCTGGGTAAGGGGGAGTGAGCAAGCGACTGCATGGTGCTTGGTTGCTGGCTGGGACTAAACCACGACAGTCATTTTTGGCGTCCAACGTGGGGCACGAAGGGTTTGAGATAACAACAAATTTGATTGGAATGTGCTAGTTTGAATTCATAGCTGTTATTGCTGTTTAGCTATTAAGGGGCAGGTTTCTGTGCTTACCATGGAGCTTGCTTGCCTCACTGTATATTAGACTCTAGTGCTCGTTAGTGGCTGCATCTTGCTTTCACTGCTTGCTGTACTGCTTATCATCTCACTGTGCTGTGCCTGGGAACATTCTCATAACAGCAATGGTGATGTGCTGGGGCTGGCAGATGGCCAGGGCATGGCTGCTGTTTCTGTGCTTCTGTACCGGACAGGCTGGAACTCCAGCATGAATTTGAGTCAAAGGGACTGTGACCTGTGGATGAGTCCACGTGGGATCAGGGCATCCTGAAGTGTCTGTGGCTGTGAATACGTCCATTCCAGAGCAGGTATATCTTGGAGTGTCTGTGGCCCTTTTTATGTCTGTGCTGCAGCGGGTATGCCTCTGAGGGGATTGTGGCCCAAGGATAAGTCCATGCTGCAGCAGGTACACCTTGAAGCATCAGTGGCTGTGCATGAGGTCATGCTGGAGTACCTCTAAAGTGTGTGGCCATGGATAAGCCCACGACAGAGCAGGTACACCCCTGGAGGGACTGCAGCCAGGGATAAGGCCATGCTGGAAGAGGTACACCTCAAAGTGACTGTGGCTGTGGATGAGTCTATGCTGCAGCAGGGATACCCCTGGAGAGACTGTGGCTCGTAGCTGAGGCTCCACTTGGAGCAGGTAGAACCCTAAGGGACTGCAGTCTGTGGATAAGTCCAAGCCAGAGCAGGGGCAAGGGGAGGAGTTCATTGCAATGTTAAACCCTATGAGCTGGTCCAAAGGGACCGGGGTGGAGACTGTAATGGATATACCTTTAAATTGTTGTAACCCATGATTTGAGTTTCATGTTATAGGAATGACTATATCAGGAACCACCTGAACCATTGGAGGACAAGCCTTACAAGAAGCAGTGCAAGCGCAGCAGTGACCTGAGCTGAGCTGTCTTTGGTGCCCAGTAACTCCATACAACAAAACCTCTCTTCTCCTGAGTGACCACCATAACAGATGGAGCCCAAACTCATGGACTAAATGAACTCAGTGGACATTTGTGGACATTTTACAGGGGTGGTCCATAGACTAGGGGAATGACACCTGTGTATTATATCAAAAGATGGGAAGGGCGGTGATGGTTAATGACAATGTACTGGATAGTGTTGGACCTGAGCATGATGTAAATGTTATAGAATAAGGGGTAGATACTGTGCTGGTTTTGGCTGGGATAGAGGTAATTTTCTTCATAGTAGCTAGTATGGGGCTATGTTTTGGATTTGTGCTGAAAACAGCGTTGATAATGCAGAGATGTTTCTGTTACTGCTGAGCAGTGCTTACAGAGTCAAGGCCTTTTCTGCTCCTCATACAGCCCCACTAGCAAGTAGGCTGGAGGGGCACAAGAAGTTGAGAGGGGATACAGCTGGGACAGCTGATCCCAACTGGTCAAAGGGATATTCCATACCATATGACATCATGCTCAACATACAAAGCTGGGGGGAAGAAGAAGGAAGGGAAGGATGTTCAGAGTGATGGTGTTTTATCTTCCCAAGTAACCATTGCACATGATGGAGCCCTATTTTCCTGGGGATGGTTGAACACCTGCCTGCCAATGGGAAGTGGTGAATGAATTCCTTATTTTGCTTTGCTTGCATGCGCAGCTTTTGATTTCCCTATTAAACTGTCTTTATCTCAACCCATGAGTTTTCTCACTTTTACCCTTCTGATTCTCTCCCCCATCCTGATGCAGGGGGAGTGAGCAAGTGAGTGGCTGTGTGGTGCTTAGTTGCCAGCTGGGGTTAAACCACGACACCTAGGAATCTGCTTTCAAGGGTACTGAGGTCCATAAATGCTGGTCACTTTTTAAGAACCATCCCTTAAGAGTGCAGGAGCAGGCAACTCCAACTTGTCGGAAGTCAAGCAAGTGGGGCAGAAAACTGGTTGGGATGAACAGGGATTTAGGTGGAAAATGTATGGACTTTTGGAAGCAAGGTCAGGCTACACAGGACTACAGAGATGCTGTTTGACACTGTAGGGAGAAAATTCATACAGCCAAAGCTCACTTGGAGTTGAAGCTGGCCAATACTGTGATGGAAAACAAAAAAGGCTTTTAAAATATGTTAACAGTAAAAGGAGGACTAAAGAAGGCATTGGTCCATTACTTGATGAGGTTGGCCACATAATCAGTAGGAATGATGATAAAGAAGAGACATTTAATGCCTTTTTTGCCTCTGTCTTCAACACCGATGATGGGCTCTGGGACCTCAAACCTCTGGGTTTGAGGACCGTGACTCAGGTAGGGATAAGCTCTCAGTTGACTTTCAACTTGTACAGGATTTGCTGTTGCAACTGAATGTACATAATCCTATGGGGCCCAATAAGATTCATCCCAGGGGACTGAAAATGTTGGTTGATGTTATTGCAAGACCTCTCTCATTTATTTATCAGTGGTCTTGGGAATCTGGAGAGGTCTCAGTTGACTAGAAGCTTGCGACGAGCGAGGGAAAGCAAGCAGCCGACTCAATGTGAGTGATAAAGCAAGCTTCGATTTATTACGGCGCGATTATGTCTTATATACAGTTCCAGTTAATTATGCCTACAAATCATCTGCTGATTGGCTAAGCTCTAAAGGGTTACATTTTCATACGTCCTTCTATTTGCGGTTTCTGCGGATAGCTAGCTACATATATTTTTTTTTCCTCTCTTGTCTACGCGAATTCCTCAAAGTTATTTACAACATTAGGCACAAGGTCAGCATGACCTTATCTCTCTTCCCTTTTTAGCAAGCCTGGTAATTTTCCATTTTTAGCAAGCCTGGTAATTTCCCACTGCGGCCTAGCTTGGTTCACTCCAGACTTATGTCAAAAGCTGTATCACACAGTCCTTCTATGGAACCGTGGCCGTTCTCTTTCATCCATTCTGCAACAGAAGCTAGCAAATGTTATTCCCATTTTCAGGAAGGGCAAGAGAGAAGACCCTGGTAATTATAGGCCTGTCAGTCTCACTTTGGCGCCTAGCAGAATTATGGAGATTATTTTGGGAGTTACTGAAAAACACTTGAAAGACAATGCAGTCATTGGTCAAAGCCAGGGGTCCTCAAACTTTTTAAACAGGGGGCCAGCACGTGGATGAAGTGGTAGGCAGTCATCTGCGGCTGCTTGGTTTCCCCCCACAACCCCCGGTGGGGGGGGGGGGTGTCTGTAAATACTGGGGGCCAGATTGAGGACCCTGGGGGGCTGTATCCAGCCCACGGGCTGTAGTTTGAGGACCCCTGGTCAAAGCCAACATGAGTTCATGAAGGGAAAATCATGCATTACTAACTTAATATCCTTTTATGACAAGATTACGCACCTAATGGATGAAGGGAAGGCAGTGGATGTGGCGCTTTTGGATTTTAGCAAAGCTTTGTTACTGTCTTTCACAGTATCCTTCTGGACAAAATATCCAGCATACAGCTAGACATGTACATAAGATGATGAGTGAACAATTGGCTGAAGAGTCAGGCTCAAAGAATTCTAGTAAATGGGGTTACATCAAGCTGGTGGCCAGCGAGAAGTGGTGCTCCTCAGGGCTCAATTTTAGGGCCAGTTCTCCTCAGTGTTTTTATCACCTGGATACAGGAGTTGAGTGCATACTATGTAAGTTTGCCAATGATACTAAATTAGGAGGAGTTGTGGATTCCCTCGAGGGTAGAGAGGCCTTACAGAGAAATCTTGATAAATTAGAGCACTGGACAATCACCAATTTACAAGGACAAATGCCACATTCTGCACTGTACTAGATTTGTCTTGGATAAAGTTAAATTTCTTCATAGTCGCTTGTATGGTGCTGTGTTTTGGATTTGTTCTGAAAATAGTGATGATAACACAACGATGTTCAAGTTATTGCTAAATAGAGCTTACTCAGCATCAAGGCTATTTCTGCTTCTCACACTGCCATGCCAACGAGTAGGCTGGGAGTGCACAAGAAGTTAGGAGGGGACACAGCTGGGACAGTTGACCCCATCAGACCAAAAGGATATTCCATACCATATGACATTGTGCTCAGCAATAAAAGCTGGGGGAAAGAAGGAGGAAGGGGGGGGACGTTCAGAGTTATGGCTTTTTGTCTTCCCAAGTAGCCATCTTGTGTGATGAAGCCCTGCTTTGAAGTAGTGAATGAATTCTTTATTTTGCTTTGCTTGCACATGCAGCTTTTCCTTTACCTATTAAACTGTCTTTATCTCAACCCACAAGTTTTCTCACTTTTGCCCTTCCAATTCTCTCCCCCATTCCATTCAGTGGGGAGTGAGGAAGCAGCTGTGTGGGGCTTAGCTGGCCACTGGGGTTAAACCACAACATGCACCTGGAATGGTGTAATCTTGGATGTACATATAGACTGGGGGACAAGAGGCTGGAGTGCAGGTCTGCAGAAAGGGATCTGGAGGTTTTGGTGAGCTCAGTATGAGTCAACAATGTGCCCCGGTGGCCAAAATGGTCAACCGTATCCTGGAGCACATTAGGCACAGTATAGCTAACTGGTCGAAAGAAGTGATTGTGCCACTATACTCAGCACTGGTTAGGCCTCACCTCAAGTACTGTGTGTAATTTTGAGGTCCACAATATAGGGAGGTTATAAAGATATTAGAATGTGTTCAAAGGAGGACAACAAAATGATGAACGGACTAGAGGGCGTGACTTATGAGGAGCAGCTGAGGATACTTAGTTTGTTCAGCTTAGAGGAGATGGGTGAACTCTACAGCTTCCTCATGAGGGGGAGCAGAGAGAGGTGCTGATCTCCTCTCTGGTGTCTGGTGATAGGACACAAGGGAATGGCTTAAAGCTGCGTCAGGGGAAATTCAGATTGGATATTAGGAAAAAGTTCTTCACTGAGATGGTGGTCAAGCACTGGAACAATCTCCCCAGGAAAGTGGTCAGTGTTCAGGAGGTGTTTGGACAACACTCTTAGATATATGGTGTAACTTTTAGTTTGCCCTGTGTGGAGTCAGGAGTTGGGCTCGATGGTCCTCATGGGTCCCTTCCAACTCAGGATAGTCTATGATTCTATGAAAATATGCCTAAAATGAGAAAAAAAGCAATTCAGAATAACTTTCAGTTGATATATTAAAGCCGATGCATTCAAACCTATATATTATTTGAACCATTAACACTATTATGTTTTGACCATAAATATTAAATTTAAGTGAAAGACACACGAATACTCAAATGAGAATCAGAAATGTACCTTTTATTATTTAAAAAACCCCAACACAGCTAACAAATGGAGGAACTGCCAGTAAGTTACATGAATTGACATTTGAAATATAAGGAAAATACTTTTCCACGGTCTTTTTTTCATTCTTTTTTATATGTCAACAGGGTTAGTTAATAAGTACTGTAACTGCTGAAAAGCTGATCAACTCATAAATGTTCATAAATTATCAATGGCGGCTGCACCTAGGAAGCTTTGGTTTCTTGAAATGAAAGATTATTTTCTGTCCTCAAGAACATTTTTTTAAGTGCAAAAAGAATAGATGTATATTGCCATGTGCTTTGTCCATGACAGTACAAAAATGTTTGAAATTCCAATAGTTAAGTAGCAACTTCTCAGACAAAGAAAATTTCCTTTAAATTATAAAACATGTAGCAGTGTATTGGCAAGATAAATATTTTAAAAATAATCAATACATTATTGATGTCAATTTTAAATAGTTTAGTTCCGGAATATTTCCAGAATATACTGAACCCAGAAAAACACTGTACTGATGCATCATTGCTATCCTGGAATTTCTTTTTGTGAAATCCTTTTGTAGCTCTTCTGTCTTTGTTGCTCTTTGAAAGGATTACTGCTTTGTATTGCTGTATCTATGTAGAGAAAGTTCATTTTTTGCTTCTTGGAATAATTTGTTGTATAGGTGAATCTCACTGTAAATCTTTGCAAGCTGCAGTATTTCTTAAAACAAAACCTAACCTCTAACTGTTGTTACAGGACTGTGATGGTGCTCAAAAGTACTGAGCACTTCATAGTTAAAGGGATTGTTTCTTGGGCATGCAGTAATTGAAGTGAATCATATATATTAAATGCTGGCAAAACAGATTGCAAACAATGTCAAGTAAACCCATGAAAGCTGGTGAGTATTTGGAATCCTCTTTGTCTTTGTATGGCCTCTAAATGTCCTTTGTTTGGGCAGCAACACTCCAACACTCTCTGAGGTCTCTGCTCCCTAAAGCAATTTGAAACTCTAGAAATTCTGTACTTGTAATCATGTCTCTTGTACCTGAGGCAGGCTAAAGCTGACTCCCTCTATAAATCACATTGGTTCTCCTACACTTGGTGATTACTGTTCTATTTTTTTCCTTGACAAACGCTACTTTGATAAATTTAAGTTGGCAGGCATGCTTGAGGAAGAATCTTTGTATTTAACACTCTTTTATATACATGATTTTTTCCCCCTTCAAAATCAAGAGCTGACCATTCCCAATCTCATCTCTCACTGTATCAAATCACTTTTGGGAATATACTGTAGTTGTAACTGTTTATTTGAACTCAACGTTAGGTTCCAATCACAGCCAAATATCTAAAGGGAAACTTTTTTCAAAAGTTTCAAACAATACCATTGAAGTTGTAAGTGATTAGTAGTGCTGTGGTGTGCATGAGACCACATCTGGACTTCTTGTGTCTAGCTTTGGGTGCCCTAGTATGAGAAAGACATTGACAGACTGGAGAGAGCTCAGAGGACATCCAGATGATGATGGGGCTGTAGCACATGGGGTGTGAGGAGAGGCAGAGGGAAATGCATTTCTTTATTCTACAGAGAAGGCTAAGGGGGGCACTAATGGCTCTCTTTGCTACCTAATGAGACAACTTTGGTTAAATGCTTCAGTCCTTGGTTTTCTGTCATGCAATGAAATGTCAAAGATAGAAAAGCTACTAAATTTTAGTCATTTTCTATTGTCGTGGTTTAACCCCAGCTAGTAGCTAGAGCACCACACATGGTTTACATGCCTGGTGCAGTTGACATGCTTGAGGGATGGGATGCCATCCTGAGGGACCTGGACAAGCTCGAGAAGAGGGCCCACGTGAACCTCATGAGGTTCAACAAGGCCAAGTGCAAGGTCATGCACCTGGGTCAGGGCAATCCCCAGTATCATTGCAGGCTGGAGGATGAAGGACTTGGGGATATGGGTAGATGAAAAACTGGACATGAGCTGGCAACGTGCACTTGCAGCCCAGAAAGCCAATTGTATCCTGGGCTGCATATAAAAGAACTGTGGCCAGCAGTTTGAAGGAGGTGATCCTTCCCCTCCACTCCACTCTGGTGAGACCCCACATGGAGTACTGCATCCAGCTCTGGGGTCCCCAGCAAAGGAAAGACATGGATTTGTTAGAGCAGGTCCAGAGGAGGGCCACGAAAATGATCAGAGGGCTGGAACACCTCTCCTATATGAAGACAGGCTGAGAGAGTTGGTGTGTTCAACCTGGAGAAGAGAAGGCTCCAGGGAGACCTTATTGTGGCCCTTCAATACTTAAAGGGGACTTAACAAATGAATTGTTAATGGTTAATTCAAGTTACAAGCATTTTTGAATGCCCAGCTAAGCGCTTCCTTAAGCACCTGCAAATTCTTTGTTTAAAGAGGAAAGTACCAACACAAGATGAATGAGCTGACTGGAAGTCTACCACAAGAAGCACTAACTAGGGGAAAAGTAATTCTGACAGGGGGAGATTGCAACCATGGACTCATTGACCAAGGACTCAAGAAACCCCCCAACAGAAAAAAGAAGTTGAGACTGAGCATGCGAACTAATTAACATGAGAAGCAAGAGAATTACTTGAGAAATAGGAAACTGAGTATTAGGTAATGAAAGTATTATGTAACTTGTAACCAACAAAGGCTGATGTCTTTGCTTGCTGAACTGTATAAATAGTGTAAAGTTTTGACAATTGGTGAGCTAGGCTTTTGTGAGTTAGCTAGGGTTTTGTGGGTTTGTTAATCAGTGGTGGCCAAAGTATAAGCTGGATGACAGCAAGAAATGGCTGGAAAATGGGACTTTGAATTATAATACTATATTGCAGTTAATGCTTTTCTGTAGAAGAGTGGGTAAATGGGATGAAGTACCATATGTTGATTTGTTCTTTGCATTGCGTAATAATTATGAAATGAGAAAGAAATGTAAAATGTTAGACAATGAGCTGAATGGTATCTATGCATTGACTGAAAGAGGACTGAAGAAGACTCAGAGGTGCTGTTCAGCTTGTGATACTGGGAAGGGGTGTATTAAGGGAAATGAGGAGCTGGAGTGACCTGCGGAATTAGACTCTATAACTCGAAAGTTATAAAGTAGGTATGTTTATTGCGCGCAGATGCACGGGGGATCGCTCCTCCACAAGCGTGCATACCCGAAGTGACGAACCATCTCACATTTATACAATGAACAAATGAATATTCAATTAACGCCTATATATATTCGTTACCTAAACCCCGCTTCGTATGTTAATTAGCTTATCAGTCCGTTTCCTGGAATGTGGTGGTCTTGCAGGTTTGTAGGTGATTCATGTTCTTGTGACCATCCGATCTTCTTCAGGTGATTCATGTCCTTGTGACCATCCAATCTTCTCCAGCAAGGAGACTTAGCACTCCCTCCCTCTAGATAGCATTTGAATGTCTCTCATCTTTTCTCATTCTCTTTTAAATAGCCCCTTTGTTAGAGGAAGAGGGGCAGGCATCTCCCTGTCTCCCCTTTGTTAGAGGAAGAGGGACAGGCGTCTCCTCAAAACTGTAGTTGTCACCGCACCCATGACTAGTCACCATACCCACATTCCTTGAGCAGACACATACAATCACAATCGATGTCCATTGTCCCCATTTCACACTATTTCTCCATATCAATCCCCCCTTTTCTATTAAATTAAGTAAATTCTTTTACTTAAGCAGTCTTCCCGAATGATATAAAGCATCATACATAAGTGTTACCCTTTTAAACATTCTCCAAACCCACAAATATAACATAATGGTTAGTATTAAGGAAATTCCTAAACTGATCAATAAGATCACAATGGGGTGTACCATAGTGTTAAGAATTCCTGTTGCAGAAGGTGACCAGCCAAAGAGAGTATCCCACCAATTATGGTTTCCATCCTGTTCTACCTTTTTTAAAACTTTCTTGATCCCCTCTACATCATGATGGACCATAAGAAGAGTTTCATGTCCCTTTTCTTTGGTTTCTTCCAGTATACGTTGTAAATCTGCATGTTTTAATAGTTCTTTTATACTGCTTATATTTAGTCCTATGGGGGTAGGAATTATTATCTGTGATAGGGTAAAGTTGGATTTTAAGAATTGATGAGACACTACTGGGGCTGAGTAACTAAAATCGCATCCTGTGATAGTAGTAAAATTACAAATACAATAATTTGAATACTGTGCAGTCTCCTTTACCTCCCCATCTATGGTTATTGTGTTACACTTAGTTCTCAAACACGCACATCCCTTCCCTGCATATATAATTACTGTTTTCAAGTTTGCATTTGGTCGGGCCTCGAAATGACATATTTTCTGATCTGTATCTAAACAAGTATCCTGAGCCATGATAGTATTGCTTTCACAGAGGAAGCCCTGCTGTTCTCGCATAATACAAGATTCTAAATCTACTGTTTGCCACTTGTCGCCTATCTTTCTGGCCCATGTTCTATGTTCAAAAGGGTATAGGAGCACCCCATTATGGTTAATTCCAAGGGCTACAATGGGGTGTATGGTAATTATTACTGCATTATGTATGGTTAACACAAAAGCTGTGATGGTGTGTGTGTTGGGGTCGTAGGTAAAGTTCACCATATTCCACCATGACTGGAGTTTTCTTTCTACCTCCGTAGCATTGTCCCAAACCATCTTTCGAATTTCTGTAGGAAATATGCCTTCCTCTCCTTCTCTTATTATGGATGCAGCTATTGATTGCATCCACATTTGGGCTTGGATACAACTTAGAGCCAGGGCGACGTCATCCTGTAAACCACTTAATGCCTTAGTGATGAGTTGATGATCTTCCATGTTTATTTGTTCCCACCCAGGGAGTACCTTCGATATCAACCATTGGTGCGCCCCTAATGCCAATAATGAAGATTTTAGTGGTTGTTGTAGTTTTGATAGATCGGCCGTGGTGGTGGCTAGTTTATTCATTATCACCTCTGAGTCTATGGAATTTAATACTCCGAGTCCTGTTCCCAACATTCCAGTTACATCTCTCACTATTCTGTTTCGATAAATATTTCCCCTTTTTCTTAACCAAGTTGTCCATCCCTCATAAGAGGTTCGTAAGAAGGGGGAACAGGATGGCTTAACATCAGAAACATTGACTTGTATTTTTAACTCTATTCTTTTAAGAGACCATTCTGGGTTAAACAACATTTGTTGCTGACCTGTATTTCTGATTACATATGGTCCTATTGTATAAATTTTTGGATCTGGTTTAGTTAATTTAAGATCAAGCGTTAATGGGATTGTTGTAACTGTGGTGGTGGTAGGAACAGTGGTTAGCATGATTGTTATTTTGATCTTATAAGTCAGAGCTGTTCTTGGGGATTCCTTTCCTAGGCATATTATAAAGATGGGCTCGGTTAAGGTAAAATTGTGCCAACATTCCCGTGAATTAAAGCACATGGTTGTATTTAGAAGGGTAAATTCCTTATCTACCTTTCTGACATTAATCAGGGTGTCTCCCGAAATCTTGGTGTTATCCTTTTCATTATATGTTTGACACCCTACTTTTATCCTAACTCCTAATTTTCCCCATAATCGGTCGACTTTGTGTACATCCTCCCGATCCCATTGATTCCTTTGGTACACCTCATTTTCAGAAAAAACCACCATAGCTAGTTTCGTCTTTGAGTCCACCTTTCCCATTATTCCAGTGTGTTTTTTCTGGGCATGATTCCAAGGCCAGTTATCAGGCTTTTGGTTGTAGGCAAGAGAGAGGGTACAAAAAACCACAAATGGTTTAAACCCACTATTGATCATTTTAAGAATCTAAACGTTCCTCATATATACATATAAAATCTGTTTTGATCAAAAATATCTTTGTTTGAGTTGGGGCTTACTGATAACAAGTTGGGCAAGACTGGCCACTGGCTCAGTCCCAGACTCTTTTGTTCTATATTGTTTGTTGTGGTGCCCTTCCCATATGGTGGATCCGCAACCGCTCAGGTTCACTTACTTGCCACCCACATTGTTCCCATTTGTCCGAGTAAATTTGAGTTTCAGTTCTTTTTTATCTGGGGTTACTTTTCACGAAGTTGCAGGGGCTTTCTTAATCCGGGTATGGTGAATCCAAGAATTCTGTCCCTCAACCTTGATTGCAGTGTAGGTGGTGAGTAGGACTTGAAAAGGTCCGGTCCACTGTGGTTCCAGGGTTTTATCTGCAAAACACTTAACGTATACATAGTCTCCTGGTTGTATATCGTGAACAGGTCCATCCAGACCCCTACTGCGTGTTCCCATCACATGCTTCTCAATTCTTATTAATTGTTTGTTTAGTGCCACCATATAGGAAGTCACTGTTTCTTCACCAATCTGTGAAGACATCCCCTTTTGTACCCCACAGGGTCGTCCATATAAAATTTCAAATGGGCTAAGCCCCTCTTTTGCTCTCGGTCTAGTTCGAATTCGTGTAAGAGCTAATGGCAAAGACTGGGGCCAAGTTAGATTTGTTTCTTGGCCTAACTTGACAATCTGTTGTTTGATTAGATGATTCATCTTTTCCACCTGTCCACTCGATTGTGGTCGGTATGGGGTATGTAATTGCCAATCTATTCCTAGATGGTGGCTGATCTGTTGTACTATTCTGGACACAAAATGTGGTCCTCTATCCGAGGACATTACTGCTGGGACTCCAAACCTAGGTATTATCTCTTGGAGTAGTATTTTGGTCACTTCCCGGGCTTTAGCAGTTCTGCACGGGAAGGCTTCTGGCCAACCTGAAAAGGTATCTGTTAGTACCAATAAATATCGATACCCCCCTTTTCTAGGAAGTTCCGAGAAATCGATCTGCCACTGTTGCCCAGGAACATTTCCTCTCCCAATTTTTCCCAACTTTGGCCCCTTGGTAATCTTAGGATTAGTCTGGAGACAAAGATCACATTGTTGGGTTACTTGTCTAATAGTAGTATACAAATTTCGTGCTATTATGTTTTTAGTGAGATCCTTATATAGAGCTTCTGCCCCCCAGTGCCTTTTTCTATGTTCTTCCCTGACTACTGACCATACCATGTAGGAAGGAATCACTGTTCTCCCATGTGAGATTATAGCCCACCCTTCCTCATTATATGATCCCTTTAGGTCAGAAATCAGTTTGCGATCTTCTTTTGTATAGTCTGGTTTACCTTCTAGAGATATTTGTCCATCAGGTATTAGCGCACCCTCTACCTTGATTGCTTTTCTGGCTGCCTGTTTTGCTTCCCTGTCCGCCAGTTCATTTCCTCTTTCCAATTCTGTGCTCACTTTCTGGTGTGCCTTAATGTGCATAATTGCCACCCTTTCAGGAAGCTGGACCGCATTTAGGAGTTTCAAAATTTCTTCCGCATGTTTGATGATTTTTCCTTGGGAGTTTAACAGTCCCCTTTCTTTCCATATTGCTCCATGAGCATGTACCACTCCAAAGGCATATTTAGAATCAGTCCAAATATTTATAGGTTTTCCCCGAGCTCTCTCCAGAGCTCGAGTAAGGGCTATGATTTCAGCCTTCTGTGCCGAAGTGTCAGCCGGTAGCGGCCCCGATTCTATCACTTCTTCAGA
Source organism: Falco peregrinus (assembly GCF_023634155.1). NCBI lineage: Eukaryota > Metazoa > Chordata > Aves > Falconiformes > Falconidae > Falco > Falco peregrinus. The sequence goes on from NC_073743.1 coordinate 28,856,632, forward strand.
GGTTGTAACAGCATATCCAGAATGTCGCTTTCCATTCAGCATATAGCTGCTCCCATCCGTAAACCAATGTTCAGCTCCATTAATAGGAACATCCTTGAGATCTGTCCGACTAGAATAAGTGGCTTCGATTGTTTCTAGACAGTCATGATCGACTGATTCTCCGATATTCCCATTAAGAAATGAGGCCGGATTGACGATGTTTGTAGTCACGATCTCAACATCATCTTGTTCCACCATTATGGCCTGGTATTTTAGGAATCTCTGTGGGGAGAGCCAATGCCCCCCTTTTGTTTCAAGGACTGCAGACACTGTGTGGGATACTAAGACAGTCATTTTCTGGCCCAGGGTAAACTTCCGGGCCTCTTGGATGTTTAGGATAACAGCTGCTACTGCTCTCAGGCAACCAGGCCATCCTTTTGCAGTGGCATCCAGCTGTTTAGAGAAGTATGCCACTGCCCGTCTGTATGGTCCCAAATCTTGTGCCAGTATTCCTAATGCCATTCCCTGTTTCTCATGGGAAAATAGGAAAAATGGCTTACTCACATCAGGAAGTCCTAGTGCTGGTGCCGACATCAAGGCTTTCTTCAGTTCATGGAAAGCTCTGTCTGATTCAGCATCCCACTGAAGATCCTTCTGATTAGCTGCTATCAGGGAATATAATGGTTTAACAAGCAAGCCATAATTACATATCCAAAGCCGGCACCATCCTGTCATTCCCAGAAATGTCTGCAGTTCCTTTACAGTTCGTGGTCGGGGGGCTTGGCATATGGCTTCTTTTCGGGCCTTCCCCAGGACCCGTTGTCCGGCACTGATCTCGTACCCTAGGTATGTGACCTGTTGTAACACCACCTGTGCCTTCTTCTTAGAAACTCAATATCCTTGTAGTCCCAGAAAGTTCAGCAAACTCACAGTCCAAATAATACAAGATTCTTCGGTTCTGGTTGCAATAAGAAGATCGTCTACATATTGTAACACTTTCCCTTCTTCTGACGGTGGTTCCCATAACTCCAAATCCTTTGCTAATTGGTTTCCAAAAATTGTGGGGCTATTTTTAAACCCCTGTGGCAACACCGTGCATGTGAGCTGGGTCTTTCGACCGCTTCTGGGATTTTCCCATTCAAAAGCAAAAATTCTTTGGCTGGCTTCGTGGAGAGGGAGGCAAAAGAAGGCATCTTTTAAGTCTAAAACTGTGAACCAAGCTAGGTCAGGTGTCAGGGTGGTTAGTAAGGTATAGGGGTTAGCTACTACAGGATACAGATCCTCTGTTATTTTGTTAATGGCCCTTAAATCTTGAACTATCCTATAAGACCCATCAGGTTTTTTAACTGGGAGGATAGGTGTGTTAAATTCTGACTCACATTCTTTTAGTAGTTTTAGTTCTATGAATCGCTCTATGTTTGGACGAATTCCTTCCCTATCTTCCCTTTTCAGTGGGTATTGTTTAATTCTTACCGCACTCTGCCCTTCCTTCAGTTTTACTATTACGGGTGATGCATTCTTGGCACGTCCCGGTATGTCAATTGCCCATACTCCGGGATATACCTGATCAATAATTCTGGTATCAATTTCCCTTTTTATAGGAGTATTGGCCAGAGATAGGCTCATAACCTGTATGTATTGATGATTATTTACCTCCAGAGTAACTTCCCCTTTTTTAAATTTGATTGTTGCCTCCAATTGTTCTAATAAGTCCCTACCAAGAAGGGCCTTTGGGGAATTTGGCTCAATAGGAATTTATGGATCCCCATCTGTTTTCCCAACTTATATTTTAAAGGTTTACAAAAATAAGCCTTTTCAGTTTGGCCAGTTGCACCTTTTACTGAAACATAATCATTTCCCAAAGGCATTAAAGCCTGGTTCAAAACCGAATAGGTGGCTCCTGTGTCTATTAAAAATTCCACCTCCTCCTGTTCTTCTCCTAATTTTAATTTTATTAATGGGTCGGCTAGTCAATTTTCTTCTTCCATGTGAGCTATTGTTTTCCCTTGATTATTGCGCCATTTAGTGTTTTCTTGATGTCTGCGTTCAGGGCATTCGTTTTTCCAGTGTCCTGTCCTTTTGCATATTGCACACTGATTCCTACCCAGGGGTGTCAGCCCACGCCTTGATTTAACTTTAGATTTTTGATTCTCATTTTCTCTTACTACTGCTAATATTTTCTTTTGGTCCTGCTTGTAACCTTCTTCTCGATTACTAAATATTCTCCATGCTTCCTCTACTAATTTTTCCAAGTCTTTTCAGGAGGTCTCAATTTTTGCAACTTGCGCCTAATATCCCCTTGTGATTGTCCTAAAAAGAGGGATATTAGTTGCTGTGCGCCTACCTCCGAATTTGGGTCCAGAGACGTGTGCCGGCGCATTGCATCTCTTATTCTGTCTAAGAATTCTGAAGGTGTTTCAGAAGGACCCTGTCTGACCTCATATAACGCTGCCCAATTTATTGTTCTAGGAATTGCTTTCTCCATTCCTCTGAATATCCATTCCTGGTATGCCTGTAATCTTCCCATTTCAGCGGCTCGGTTTGGGTCCCATTCCGGGTCCAACAAAGGAAACCATTCTCTATAATTATCTCCCTTTATATTATAATGTTCCTTTGCGAGATCCCCCGCTGTTTTTATGACTAATTGTTTTTCAGTTTCAGTCAAACAATCTAATAATAATTGTATATCACTCCAGTCAGGATTGTGCTGTTTTATTAGAAATTTAAAATTCTGTGCCGTCTTTATCGGATCATTACGGTATTCTCGGGCAGCCTCTTTCCATTCTCTCAGATCAGCGCCCGTGAACGGAACGTTTATTTTCATTGTTCCTCCGTCCGGATTTATGGCTTCTCGGAGGGGTGCCTGTAAAATAGACTTCTGTCTGGTGCGTGAAGACACCAGACTATTTGGAGCCATAATGGCAGTTTTTGTGTTTCCTTGTGTGGCACCGGGTGTTTGGCTTTCTTTATAAATAACTTGTGGAATTTCTTCCTCTTGTTCGCCTGGGGGTGGACTGGGAGCCCTGGCCGAACCTTGTCTCTCCACTCTATAAGGTGGATTAAATAAATCATTTAATTCGGGCTCTTGTTCTCCGTTTAATTTGATACACCTTTGTCCAATACTACATGCTGAGTAACATCTTTTCAGCTTTCCTTTACGCTCCGTCCTGTCCTCTCTTTCTAGTGCTAGTACCATAGGATCCCGAGGGGGTACTAATCCACAGTCCTTTTGCCACTCAGGTTTGTCCCGGAGGACGAAGAACATGTCTGCATATGATACTTCATCCCATTTTCCCTCTCTCCTCAGAAACAACATTAATTGCAGGAGAGTGTTATAATCTAACGTTCCTCCCTCCTGAGGCCATTTCGCATCACTCTCCAATTTATACAAAGGCCACCACTGATTACAATATTTAACCAATTTCCTTCTATTTTCGGTACCACCATGTCCTACAATATCACTCCAATGTTTTAATATACAACCCAAAGGCGATTTTTCACAGGGCTTACTCCTTCCATTTCCCATTTTGCAATTTTAATTACTTTGGTTTTCTCCGGCCGCCTTAGCCACCCAAGGTTGGAAACGCGGATAGAGCTCCTTACTCGTTTTGCACTCAAACGCCTGTCTCAAGCACTCTTGCACTCACACTTAGTCAAAATAATTAAGCTATACACGGAAAATCAAAATGCGTATCTCAATCACACCATTCACACTCTCCGGGCAGCCCTCAGTCACACAAGCAGTATGTTATACGGTACCGTGCACTTATGTACAAACTTTTAGGAACACTGACAGTTCACAAAGTATGCATTTCAATGAACAATTGCCAAAAACCAAACAATAAACAAAAACCAATTTTTCCTGGTCTTAAGCAGAGTGTTAAGTTTTCCGCTATTTGCCACGAATTACCAGAATGTTAATATTTTTCAACATACATTTGATAACTCCGAGTTTTGAACATATAACAAGACAACACATAGAACAAACAAGACACAGAGCGCTATTTCAGTTGTTACATTCCAGGAATTCCCCAATTCTTAAGACAACCTAAAGGAAGTTTTTAGCTTCCTCTTTTTCCTACGCAAAAGTTTCCCTTTTACTTTTGCTGTGAGGTCCCTCTGGTTCCTGTGAGATTCTGCCTTATTCCGTCCCGCCCCCCGCTTTCCGTCACAAGGCCTCCGGGCTTTTAGGAATGGCAGTAACCTCGGGTTTGCTCGATCTGCCCTCAAGATCGCTAGCGGCTACCCCTTGGTCAGCAAACCCCCTCCCAAGGTACCTTTCCTCCTGGGGACTACGCTGCGCGCCAGACGTCTCCGTGCGTCTCACCAGCCGCCCCGTTACTAAACATACCGTGTTATCCGTGGATCCAGGGGTTTCTCTTCTGCTCCCGGGTGAACAGCTGAGAAGAGGAGGCTCCTCCGAGGAAATCTCCCGGGGCGCGCCTAGGAGCGTCCGCTCCGCAGCTGGTCCCTCAGCCGAGCAGAAATCCTCCTGGCTGGCTCGCCAAACTGACGTGCGGAATTAGACTCTATAACTCGAATGTTATAAAGTAGGTATGTTTATTGCGCGCAGATGCACGGGGGATCGCTCCTCCACAAGCGTGCATACCCGAAGTGACGAACCATCTCACATTTATACAATAAAACAAATGATTATTCAATTAACGCCTATACATATTCGTTACCTAAACCCCGCTTCGTATGTTAATTAGCTTATCAGTCCGTTTCCTGGAATGTGGTGGTCTTGCAGGTTTGTAGGTGATTCATGTTCTTGTGACCATCCGATCTTCTTCAGGTGATTCATGTCCTTGTGACCACCCAATCTTCTCCAGCAAGGAGACTTAGCACTCCCTCCCTCTAGATAGCATTTGAATATCTCTCATCTTTTCTCATTCTCTTTTAAATAGCCCCTTTGTTAGAGGAGGAGGGACAGGCGTCTCCTCAAAACTGTAGTTGTCACCGCACCCATGACTAGTCACCATACCCACATTCCTTAAGCAGACACATACAATCACAATCCATGTCCATTATCCCCATTTCACACTATTTCTCCATATCAGGAGGATGTGCAATTGTTGGTACCACTGATCGGATGAGAAGAGGCGGGTAGCAATTCTGATGAACAATCTCCTCAAACAGAAGAGATAAATTTCTATCCCATTTCAGGAAGAACTCTGACTCAGTACCTGGTGATACAAGCACTGCTCTGGCGGGCAGTGGGAGTTGAAGGTTTGCCAGTGTTTGTGCATGTTCCACTTACCAGCTCAGACTTATTAAATTGGAAACAATCAGTGGGATCGTATAGAAATAATCCAGATTAAATGTATCAGTTAGGGGAATCAATTGTGCTACATCATAATCCTACCTGAAGTGACATGCAAACACTGTTAAACACACTTTTTACTCCAGAAGAAAAATGATTGGTTTTGGAAAAAGCCAAACAAGAGAATCAGAGGTGAAATGCTAATGATGATCCTGACAGATTTATGCCTAAACCCAATCCAGAATGGGACCCAAATTCTGGTGCTGGGAGGGGAATGATTAAACAGTATCAGCAATTGATTTTATATGGTATACAACATGGGGTCCTGAAATCAAAGAATGTGTCAAAGTTATATGAAGTTAGACAAGGAAATTATGACAATCCCTCAGCATTTTATGAGAGATTGTGTGAGGCAGCTAGAAAGTGGACAGATTTAGATCCTGAAGATGAAACTAATCAGAGAATTGTAAGAAACTATGGACTAGGGTATTGTTTATTAAGATTTATGTTAAGCCCAATGTAAAGATTAGGCAACAAAAGATAAGATAACCGCCAGGTGTCCAGGATGCCGCTTGTGAAAGATAAGATAACCGCCAGGTGTCCAGGATGTCGCTTGTGCATATGAATGAAGGGTCAACACCTCCACTACTTCATGAACACGAAAATAAAAAAAGTATAAAAAGGGACTGTTTGAACTGCTCAGTACGGCAGTTGGCGAAGCGCAGACTCCCCTGCCGTCCAGCGCTGTCTTTGCTTGTATTCTACTTGCTATAATTAATAAAAATTTTAATTGGATTATGATCCGTTGTGGTCTCAATTTATAACAATTCTGGTGCCGTGACTCGGATAAGGAATGGTGGGCTTTGGTCCTCCGGGGAGGCGCCCCGCGACATTTCGCGGCCCCGCGACCAACAGCTTACTCCAACCTTACCGATGAACCTAAATTCTAGAATAATGAGCAAAGGAGAAACCGGTAAAATCCCATAAAATTCTGTGCACGGGAGTCCGGACGAAGACGCAGGATGCGTAAGTATATTGCGAATTTGTTCGCGGGTTTGCCGTTCGGGCGGGATTGGGTTTCCTGGAATATAACGAGTGAGAGGTTCGATATACTGAACCAAGCGAGTGCGGACTCTTAAGTACTGCGTTTCCCATCTCCCGCGAGGGACTGGGCCAGGAACAAGGGGAGCGAGTGAGTGTATGTTTGTGGATATTCCAGAAGATGGGGGCGAAGGGCAGCAAGCCTTCAACTCCCATGGGAAGGGTACCCATTGTACCTAAGAATACCCCTCTGGCATATATCTTAGACAATTGGAGATATTTCCCTGGAACTCTAGGGAAAGATAAGCAGAAGATGATAGAATATTGTACTAAGATATGGGGAGGGAAGAAAATTTCTAAAAATGTCTTTTGGCCAGTCTATGGGTCAGAAGAAGATTGGGTAAGACAGCAATTAAACCTCTGGGTTAATAATAAAAAACCCCTTAACCCGGAGGAGAGTCGATATGCGGAAGTGTGGCTAGAAAGACCGGGAGCTAGACTTTACCCACTGAATGAAATAAAAACTAAACAAAAGAAAAAGCAGGAAGAGTTAGACGAAACCCTTCTAACCCCCCCTCCTTACATTCCTCCTCCTGCTCCCGCAGAGGTCCCCAGAGCGCCCACTCCCCCACCAGAGTCGGAACAAGGGTCTCCCCCTCTTCCTAGACGCGTAACTAGAAGTCAAAAAGGGGCAGCTCAGATGTACCCCCTAAGGGAAATACCCATGGGGGGACCTCAACCTGTGATCGGATATATTTCCGTACCCCTAAACTCGGCTGACCTACGAGATTTTAAAAGAACCGAGATGGGAAACTTAATTGAGGACCCACTCGGAGTGGCAGAAAGATTAAATCAATTTTTGGGACCAAACCTTTATTCTTGGGATGAGATGCAATCTATCCTTGGTCAATTATTTACTACCGAGGAAAGAGATATGATTAGACGAGCAGGAATGAGACTGTGGGATGCTCAGCATGCCCAGGGACCCCAAGCAGATATTAAATGGCCACTCCAAAGACCTAATTGGGATAATCAGGATCCAGTGCATAGAACTCATATGCAGGACCTGAGAACTATAGTAATTCAGGGGATTAGGGAAGCAGTACCCCGTGGCCAGAGTATCAATAAAGCATTTAATGAAATGCAAAAGAAAGATGAAAGCCCTACTGAGTGGCTGGAACGACTGAGGAAAGCCCTTCAGCTGTACTCTGGGGTAAATCCAGACGACCCTTTAGGGCAAGCGCTCCTCAAAACTCAGTTTGTGGCAAAATCATGGGAAGATATCAGAAAGAAGATTGAAAAGTTAGAAGACTGGCAGAATAGAGGGTTGGATGAATTATTGAGGGAAGCTCAGAAAGTCTACGTAAGGCGGGAAGAAGAGAGCAGCAAGCGACAAGTAAAAATGATGGTAGCAGCAGTCAGAGAGGATCGCAAAGGGCGAACTGGTGAACACAGATCTTTTGGAACGAAACAAGGGAACATAGTAGTAAAGAAGGAACAGAGATGTTGTTTTTACTGTGGAAAGAAGGGACATATAAAGAAGAATTGCAGAGAAAGGATCAGGGATGAGGAAATATTGAAAACGGAATAGGAGAGTCAGGGGCTCTATATCTTAGGGGACCGGAGTCATCATGAGCCCTTGATAAAATTAAAAATAGGTCCCCATAAACAAGAGTTCACCTTTTTAGTAGACACTGGGGCTGAAAAATCAACTATTAAGCAAATACCTGAGGGATGTAAAGTTTCCCCTGAAAAAGTACAAGTAATTGGGGCAAAAGGAGAACCCTTTAAAGTAAGCAAAATCAAAAATGTGGTATTCGAAACTGAAAATAAATTTGGAATGGGTGAACTCTTGCTCGTCCCTGAAGCAGAATTTAATCTGTTAGGACGAGATTTAATTGTTGAATTGCAATTAGAAATTAAAGTGAAAAATCAAGAGCTAACAGTGTCTGCTTATCCTTTGACCGTGGATGATCAAAAACAAATTAACCCCGATGTCTGGTACTCTCCAGACACAATTAGTAGACTGGAAATCCCACCGATTAAAATTCAAATTTCCAAACCCCACATACCTGTGAGGGTAAGGCAATATCCTATATCCCTAGAAGGACGGAGAGGATTAAAACCAGAAATTGATCGATTGTTAGCACAAGGAATCTTAGAGCCTTGTATGTCACCCTTTAACACCCCCATTCTGCCTGTAAAGAAACCAAATGGGAAATATCGGCTCGTACATGATTTAAGGGAAATAAACAAAAGAACTATCACCCGGTTCCCTGTAGTAGCAAATCCATACACACTGCTAAGCAAGCTAGGACCCCATAACTCCTGGTATAGTGTGGCTGATTTAAAGGATGCCTTTTGGGCCTGTCCACTGGCAGAAGAATGCCGTGATTATTTTGCCTTTGAATGGGAAGACATAGAGACAGGCCGTAGACAGCAATTGAGATGGACCGTGCTCCCCCAAGGGTTCACTGAGTCCCCTAATCTGTTTGGACAGGCCCTGGAAGAGCTCTTAAAAGAATACCAAGTACAAACGGGAAACGTGCTGTTACAGTATGTAGATGATCTGCTCATAGCAGGGAATAATAAGGAGGATGTAAGGAAAGAAAGCATTCGACTCCTAAACTTTCTTGCACAAAAGGGACTACGGGTATCACAAGAAAAGTTACAATTTGTGGAGGAAAAAGTGAAATACTTGGGGCATTATTTGTTTAACGGCGAGAAGATATTAGATCCAGAGCGCATTAAAGGAATTCTGGAATTACCTATGCCTGTCACTAAGAGGCAAATTCGGCAGGCATTAGGGCTATTTGGGTATTGTAGGCAATGGATAGAGAACTACAGCTTTAAAGTTAAATTCTTATATGAACAACTGTCTAAAGACAAAATGCCCAAGTGGACCCCTCAGGATCAAGAGCAGTTTGCCAGTCTCAAAAGAGAGCTAAGCCAAGCACCGGTTTTAAGCCTACCAGATTTAAAGCGGCCATTCCATTTATTCGTTAACATACATGAAGGAACAGCATTCGGAGTATTAACTCAGGAATGGGCCGGACAAAAGAAACCGGTGGCATACCTATCAAAGCTGTTGGACCCTGTGAGCAGGGGTTGGCCGAGTTGTTTACAAATCATTGTTGCTGCTGCCTTATTACTTGAAGAAACGAATCGTATTACCTTTAATGGAGAAGTTGTCCTATATGCGCCTCATAATATAAGGGGGGTGCTTCAACAAAAAGCAGCAAAATGGCTTACAGATAGCCGACTACTAAAGTATGAGGGAATACTCATAGAATCTCCAAAACTATCCCTAAGGACTATCGGAGAGGTTAACCCTGCAGAATTTCTATACCCAGGGGAAAGTACTGAGTTAGTACATGATTGTCCTCAAACGATTGAACAACAAACACGAATTCGACCAGATCTAGAAATAGAGGAATTACAACATGGAGAAATATTTTTCATAGATGGGTCATCTCGAATAGTGGAAGAAACAGCCATCTGGACTGCAGAGCGCGGATGGACACATGCCAGTCGCGTTAAGGGACCAGTAAATCCTCCACAGTGGAAGATTGTCAGCTCACCTGGAGACACCAAGCTTGTGTTAAAACGATAAGTAATGATACAAACTGTTTTTCAGTATTTAGCAGATCTACCCTTTGGAATACAGTGCGTTTTAGGATTGATTTTTGCGTTAATAACATCTTTGATTGTATATTATCTGTGGAAAATAGTTAAATGTGGAAAAGAGGTATGTTAAATTTATGCCTGCTCAGTTTGTAACCCTGTTTGAAGCCTTTTGGGCTTGCCCGTTGGAAGTTAATCAACAGAAATTTTGTTATTTAAAAGCCACCTCAACTTCTGCCACCTATACCTCTGACATGAGGGTCAGGTGTGAGAAACCTGACTGTGAGTGTTATCCATTTATATGTTTTAAGTGCAAAAAAGTGTCAGGAAAAATGGTGGACACATTGTAAGAGGGGAACTCCTCCTCGAGGAGTTTGTAGCTCTTGCTATAAAAGCGAGAGGCACCTGACCGATTGGGCCCTAAAACGATTTGGAAACAAATTTCCGGATTGGACTCCTGAACAGTGGTTCTATTTTGCATTCGGGATAAACTCTGAATATTATTGCTATCACCCTCAGGAAAGAGTACCATTTATAATTGATATTGTCACAGTCCAATGTAGACGGGAAGTAAAAGCCGTAGGGTGCAATGAACATATGGTAAAGGCCAAAGCTTGGCCTGCTTATGCTCACCGTTTAACCAAGTGCGAAAGGCATATTCCCACCAGGGACTCCTGCTGCCGAGAAGATGGCAAACCCCGTGGCTGGCTGCAACCCAGTCGACGGGCGAGGCAGAGGAGAACCTACCAGAGGAAAGAGCCTACAACTTGGAATGCGCAAGCGACCCTGGCTGAACTCCCCCGGGACTGGTAAGAGCCTAAAATTTAATAAAAAACAAAACCCTCTCACAGTACCCTTTTTCTTGTGCACCTTTAGCACATTGTCTTACCCACAATGGCAGGAAATCCACACGAACCTATGGTATGGAAAATATATAACTTACAGGAAACACATGCAATTCAAAATATTACAACTCCAAAGACAGTAAAATTTATTGTACCATTAACTGCAATGATTATTGGAGGACATAAGGATAGAGCAGATCCATGTAGAGCATATTATGTATGTCCTGCATCAAACCCTAGTAAAAGCTATTGTAATCAACCAGGTCAATATTTTTGTGGCTATTGGAGTTGTGAAACCTGGGCTTCTGATTGGACAAGTCCTGGAGACAGATATCTGAAATTTGAATGGGAGCCTAAAGGGTGTAAGCGGCCAAACATTGGGAAGGATGGACATGTTTATGGACATTGTAATTCACCAGAATACTGCAGAAACGTTAGTATCGAAGTAAAGAATCCTACAGAAGACTCATGGTTAGGTGGAAAAATTTGGGGAATTAGGTTTTGGGACACAGGGCCAGATAGGGGGAGTATGTTTAAAATAATAAAAGAAAGACTTCCTCATGATCCTTTGCCAATAGGACCAAACCTGGTCCTGAATCCACCCACTTTCTCTGAAGAAAAGGTTGCCCCCGTAATTGTCGTAACCCCTTCTCCAGACTCCCTTTCGGAAACAACTAATGACACTGTGACTGAATTCTCCTTATCCAGGGATCTAGAGTTGTCAGAATCCAAAGACCCCTTATGGAATCTAATGCAAGCCTCTTATCGTGCCCTTAATGAAAGCAAACCAAATTTAACTGAGGAATGCTGGTTATGTTATAATGTTAGACCACCATATTTTGAGGCAATTGGAAAACCAGGTAGGATTCAATGGTCTAATGGTTCAAACCCACGAGAATGCCCATGGGATGACCAGAGGAACCATACGCAAGGAATTACTATTCAATTAGTAACAGGTCAAGGAAAATGTATAGGTACAGTTCCCGAAAAGTATCAGCCTTTGTGCAACCGAACAGTCACTAACACCAATATAGAGAAACACAAGAATCAAAATGACAAATGGGCTATCCCGACACCAGGAGCTAAATGGGTTTGTTCAGACATCGGAGTAACGCCTTGCCTATCCCTAAACGTGTTTAATCAATCTCAGTTTTGCGTACAGGTGATTATTGTTCCTCGTCTGATCTATCACACCTCTGAGGAGGTGTTATGCCACTTTGAAGGAGACCTGAATAGACAAAAACGAGAGCCAATTACAGTGGTAACCCTAGCTACACTGCTGATAGCGGGCGGAGTCGGAGCAGGTACAGGCATAGCCTCCCTAGTAAAAGGTCAGGAATTACAAAGTTTGCAGATGGCTGTAGATGAGGATTTAGCAAAAATAGAACAATCTATCCAAAATTTAGCCACTTCAGTAAAGTCTTTATCAGAAGTAGTGCTGCAAAATAGAAGAGGATTAGATCTATTGTTCTTAAAGGAAGGAGGGTTATGTGTAGCTCTCAATGAAGAATGTTGTTCTTTTGCTGACCATACAGGAGTAGTCCAGGACACCATGTCTGAACTCCGGAAAAGGTTAGATCAACGTAAGAAAGATCGTGAGGCGGGCAGGTCATGGTATGAAAACTGGTTTAATATCTCACCTTGGCTAACCACTTTGTTGTCTGCTTTAGCAGGACCACTTATTATGTTGATTCTGGGACTTATATTTGGGCCTTGTATATTACGCTATATTTTACACTTTATTAGAGAACGGTTTGACATAGCTAAATTGCTTATTTTAACTACGAGGTCTAGGGCAAAATATAAGAGTGTATCTATTAATGAGGATGAAGATTGTTGCGAATGCGTTATGCCACGTGAAAACTACGCCTATTGTAATTGTGAGGTATTACCTTGTGAGTGTTATGATAAATGTTGGGATTGTGGAAAAAGGTTTGTTCGCAGTGCCGAGAATGAAAGCAGCGTCTAATAAACAATAATAGGATAAAAAGAAAAAGGGGGGATTGTAAGAAACTATGGACTAGGGTATTGTTTATTAAGATTTATGTTAAGCCCAATGTAAAGATTAGGCAACAAAAGATAAGATAACCGCCAGGTGTCCAGGATGCCGCTTGTGAAAGATAAGATAACCGCCAGGTGTCCAGGATGCCGCTTGTGCATATGAATGAAGGGTCAACACCTCCACTACTTCATGAACACGAAAGTAAAAAAAGTATAAAAAGGGACTGTTTGAACTGCTCAGTACGGCAGTTGGCGAAGCGCAGACTCCCCTGCCGTCCAGCGCTGTCTTTGCTCGTATTCTACTTGCTGTAATTAATAAAAAATTTTAATTGGATTATGATCCATTGTGGTCTCAATTTATAACAGAATGTATAATAAGTTTTTTATTGGACAATCAGCTTCAGATATAAGAAAAAAGTTACAGAAAATAGAAGAGGTAGGAGGAATGACTAAATGACAGAGAGAGAGACAGAGAGACAGAGACAGAGACAGAGAGACAGACAGAGAGACAGAGACAGACAGAGAGAGACACAGACAGACAGAGCCAGACAGCGAGACAGACAGCGAGACAGACAACGTGAGACAGACAGCGACAGCACGACAGGGAGAGAGACAGAGACAGAGAGAGAGACAGAGAGAGAGACCGACCAACCGGCCGAGAGACCGTTAGTTCTGACTCAGCGTAGGCGGAGCCAGGAGTGAAGGCGGATAAACCCTCAAAGGTACAAAAGTAGGCTCCAGGGATCATGGTGAACAGAGTGTGGCATGGAAGTTCGTGCAGGGAAGGCATGCAGGATGGGGGCTGTCCCCCTAATGGCTCAAAGAGGTGAGCTCCGGTAGTGGTCATTGCCACCCCAGAAGAAACCTAGCCATGGTTTCGACTTGGCCAAAAGCCAGCGCCAGAAAGCATGTGGTGACCCAGATGGAGCTCACATGTAAACATGCAGCTGCCCAGGTCACGGGCTGCTGGGAGTGCCTGAGCCTGTCACTGCTACTGGAGGACAGCAGAGATAACACCTGTGTGAGGTGGGACCAGGTAGATGATCAGCTCAGCCTGCCGGCAGAGCTCAAAGAGGAAGTGGAAAGGTTAAGGAGTATCAGAGAGTGTGAGAGGGAGATAGACTGGTGGAGCCACTCCCCCACAAGAAGCAGAGGCTCCCCTACGTACTACAACAGGCAAATGGAGGGGTCCTAAGTGACAGGGAGGAATGGAAACAGGTAAAAGAGGGAACTGGGGTTGTTTAGCCTGGAGAGGCTCAGGGGGGATCTTATTGCTCTCCAAGTTGCACCAGGGGAGGTTTAGATTGGATATTAGGAAAAATGTCTTCACTGAAAGGGTGGTCAAGCATTGGAACAGGCTGCCTGGGGAAGGTGGTGGAATCACCATCCCTAGAAGTGTTTAGAAAAACATGTAGATGTGTTGCTAAGGGACATGGTTTAGTGGTGGCCTTGGCAGTCCTGGGTTAACGGTTGGACTTGATGATCCTAAAAGTCTTTTCCAACCTAAATGATTCTATGATTCTAATAACAATGTATATTTTACAGTATTGGATTTGAAAAGATGCCTTCTTTTGCATACCCCTGGAGGAGGAGAGTCAAAACCTTTTTGCATTTGAGCGGGAAAACCCAGTGATGGGATGAAAAGTTCAACTCTGCTGCACTGTGTTACCCCAGGGATTCAAGAATAACTCTACTTTGGTAATGTATTGGCCAAAGAACTGGAAGATTGGCAAGGTAAGATTTCTTCAATTACCTTGCTTCATTATGTAGATGATATTCTACTGGGAGCCATGACAAAACAGGAATGTCAAGCAGCCACTATTAGCTTACTTAATTTCTTGGGACTTGCTGGGTACAGAGTATCACAGAAAAAAGCACAAATTGTTCAGCTAACTGTAGAATATCTGGGTTTTGAGACTTTGCAGAGTGAGATAAGATTGGGAGCAGAATGAAAAGAGGCAATATGCTGCATAGCCCCTCTGAAATCAAAGAAAGCATTAAGAGTTTTTTAGGAATGGCTGGGTGGTGATGCCTGTGGATGCCAAATTTCAGTTTAATTGCTAAACCATTATATGCTGCTATCAAAGGACCTGAAGAAATTCTTGAATGGACTCCTGAATGTCATAAAAGCTTTGACACTATAAAATTTGAACTTATGAGGGCCCCCACTCTGGGATTGCCGACTTGAGTAAGCCTTTCACTTTATATGTATATGAAAAACATGTGCCCATAGTAGTTCTAACTCAAACTCTTGGAGACTGGAAAAGGCCGGTGGCATACTTCTCTAAGCAACTAGATGAAGTGAGCAAGGGATGGCCAGCATGCCTCAGAACAGTGGCAGCAACAGTCTTATTAATTACAGAAGCTTGAAAATTGTCTTTGGGATAACCCATTATTGGTTTTGTGCCTCATGCTGTTTTGGCAGTATTGGAACAGAAGGGCCATCATTGGTTGTCCCCAGATTGATTCAATATCAGGCATCCTTGATCGAACAAGATGATGTCAATTTGAAGGTGACTTCCATCCTGAATCCTGCAACCCTACTCCCTGTTAATGAAAACAATGAATTGGAACATGACTGTGTACATGTCATAGAACAGGTGTACTCCAGGCGACCAGACCTGAAAGATATACCCTTAGAGGATCTGGACTGGGAGTTGTTCACTGATGTAAGCAGCTTTATGGACAACAGGTAGCAAAAAGCAGGATATGCTGTGGTAACTTTGAAAGATAAAATAGAAATTAAGCCGTTACCTGTCAATACATCAGCTCAGAACGCTGAAATTATTGCATTGACTTGAGCCATAGAACTGTCTGAAGATAAATGAGTAAATACTTATATGGATTCAAAATATGCATTTGGGGTAATGCATGCTCATGGGGCCATTTGGAAAGAACGAGGGCTTTTATTCTCACAAAGAACTGCTATCAAACATGGGAAAGAAATTTTAAGACCTGCATGCAGCTCAAAACCAAAAAGAAGTATCTGTGATTGATTGCAAGGCTCACTTGCAATCACTTCAAAGGAAAAACAGATGTAATTAAGGGGAATCAAAGAACAGATGAAGCTGCAAAAGAAATAACTCTATCAAATTCTATAATAAAAGCCTTGATTCCTATTGAGATTTTAGTATTAAGACAGCCTCCAAATTACTCTGAAAGGGATGATAAATTGGCAAAACTTCTGAATTGTACAAAAACTAAAAATGGATGGTAGACAATAGACACTATATAGATTATAGCTACTACTCCATTAATGAGGGAATTAATAAAGAAAACTCACCAGGAAACCCATATGGGAGCCAAAGCAATAGTGGCAAGCATAAGACGTTATGCTGTAGGGCTGAGAATGCATCAGTTTGCTAATATTATCATGAAACAATGCCTGATTTGTTGCAGAATAATCCAAAAATGCAGAAAAGACTCCCTCCAGTATAAGGGATGAAAATAAGTTGACCTCGTAGAGAAACAAGGCTGAATTGGCAGAACTGTTAGTGTACAGATAAGCTGCCAAATTTAGCAGTGAAACTGCAAGCGTGTGAACAGCTCGTAATGAGCAGCTGCTTTGCTACACATAGACAAATTCCCAGGTGCTTTGCTGCACGTAGGCACATTCCAGGGCAGAACTTTGTGTCATGGTTTAACCCCAGCCAGCAACCAAGCAACACACATCCGCTTGCTCACTCCCCCCCACCCGGAGGGGTGGGGAGGAGAATCAGAAAGGAATGTGAAACTCGAGGGTTAAGATATGAACAATTTAATAATTTAAACAGAATAAAAAGGTAAGAACAACAATAATAACAATAACAGTAATAATAATAGTTATAATGGAAAGGTGGGGGAAAAGGATAAAATCCAAAGGAAAAGGGAGAAAGGAAAACAAGCGATGCACAGTACAACTGCTCACCACCTGCTGACCAATGCCCAGGAGTCCCTGAGCAACGATCACCCCAGCTAACTCCCCAAGTTTATATACCAAGCATGACATCCCATGGTATGGAATATCTCTTTGGCTGGTTCAGGTCAGCTGACCTTGCTGCGTCCCTTCCCAGTCTCTTGTGCCCCTCCAGACTCTGGCTGGCAGGGCCCAAGGAACTGGAAAGTCCTTGACTTAGTATAAACATCACCCAGCAACAACTAAAAACATCAGTGTGTTATCAACACTGTTCTCACATCAGAGCCAAAACACAGCACTGTACTAACTACTAAGAAGAAAATTAATTCCATCCCAGCCGAAACCAGGACACTTGGGTAGATAAGCAACTGTATATAACCGGCACTTAAGTATGCAATAAAAGATCTCACTTCTTCACTGACTTGGGGTCCATGCCTTCATATGCCACAAATGGCACCCGAACAAGGACTTGAGGGATAAAAACTACAACTCTGGTGGCATAGCCCAATTTATGACTGGGAAGATGATAGGATATTTATCCCTTAAATCCTTCCAGAGCCAACTGAAACGGTAAACTGTTTGCCAAACACCAGCTTATGTAATCATGTTCAATGGGAATTATCAAGTAATTAAGATCTTGGCCCATGAGCTGAACACACCGTGTACATCCTTTGGTGATGATTTCTGATACTAGTTCAATCTGAGTGCTTACTGTCCTCCGTGGTTGTACAGATAAAAATAACCACTCTAAGACATGTAGTGGATCCTGCCAGCACTCATTCCATTGGCCCAACAATCCCATGGGATGATAGTTAGCAATGACAACATATAAACTTATTGGAGTTTCTAAGTCTACATGGTGTACCCTTTTTTGTTGCAGACCATTGGCCACCCTCTCTAGGGCTAAGCTGGCTTCCTTAGTGATCGGGGAGACATTAAATCAGTGTCACCCTTCAACAGATCAAAGAGTTGTTTCAATTGGTCTGTTGTAAGGCCCAAGTATGGCCTTACCCAATTTATGGTCCCTAATAATTTTTGCAAATCATTTAGGGTTCTGACATTTATTCAGAGCTGGATAGACTGTGGCTCAAACGTTTGATCTAGCACTTTAACTCCCAAGTATTTCCACGGGGCTTGTTGTTGAATCTTTTCTGGTGCTATACATAGCCCAAAGGTGGCCAACGACTGCTACAAAAGTGGATACACTTGCTGAAGTTCAGCCTTATTTGCAGCTGATACAAGAATATCATCCATATAATGATAACAATACACTTGTGGAAATTGTTCCTGTACAGGTGACAAAGCCTTTGCTACGTACCATTGACATATAGTAGGACTGTGTTTCATACCCTGCAGCAACACCGTCCATTGGTATCGCTTACAAGGAGCCATATTGTTTCTGCTAGGTATTGAAAAAGCAAATTTACATTTATCAGCTTCATGTAAAGGAATACTGAAAAAAACAATCTTTTAAATCAATTGCCAAAATTTGCCTGATTTTTTTTTTATCACAAACACAGGGGTATTCCAAGGACTATGGGAAGGTTCTAGGTGTCCTTGTGCTAATTGATTTTTGACTAATTGTTGGAGGGCTACACATTTTTCCTCAGAAAGGGGCCACTGTTCCACCCAAACAGGGGTATCTGTCTTCCAAGTCAAAGGCAGAGTAGGTCTTTGTACGCCCTCCATCACAGCGGCCCCTATTAAAAATCCTTCTGGGTACCAATGATGACTCCCCATTGTTCCAAAATGTCCTGTCACCACAAATTCATAGGGACATCAAGCAGGTAGGGATGGATTGTTGGTGTCTGGCCCTCAGGGTTTCAAACTTGCACCATATACCAACTTTGGACACTGTGTCACACCACCCACTCCCACCAATATGGAACCTGCCAAAGAGACAGGCCAAGAGCGAGGCCAGATGTGCACAGATATAATAGTTACATCTGCTCCCATGTCAATCATTCCAGTCACCCGTATTGCGGAAGGGGTCCCTTTGGCAAAGGTGATTTTACAGGTTAGAGTTGGTCGAGCATTTTGTACGTTCCGAGACCAGAAAATTTCTGGTGTTCCTGTTGAACCAAACCCTTCTTTGTCCCAGACTTTGTCATGGGCATAATTAACTTGTGCCCGGAAAAGAATTAATTGTGCGATCCAGCCACCTTCAGGAATTGACACGGGGGAGGAGTCCACACTATTGCTTGAATTTGACCCATATAATCAGCATGAATGACTCCTGGTATGACAAACAAACCTTGTAATGTTACACTAGACCAGGGGTCCTCAAACTACGGCCCACGGGCCGGATACGGCCCCCCAGGGTCCTCAATTTACAGACCCCCCCGCCCCCCCCATCTCCTCTGCTGGGCAAGCTCAGTCGGCAGCCTCTGCACTGCGAGGTCCAGCCAACTCGGGCGAATCACCAGAGCCCCGGCGCGGCAAAGTCCCTTCAGTCCCTTCTGGCCACCCTGTCCGGACTGCGCGGCCGGGCTGAGGAGGGGGGCGGTGGCATCAGCGAGGGGGGCAGCTCCCCCGTCTCTCCCTCCCTCCAGCTCCCAGGCAGGACAAGCAAGCCAGCACCAGTGGGAAGCGCGCGCACCATCATGTCAAAAAAAAGAACAATTGACTTCGAGTGCGGGGTGTTCCAAGAAAGTGGACTTCTGATTATTTTTTCACGGAGTACAAAGAGCGAGCTGTTTGTCTGATATGCCAAAATTCAGTGTCTGTGTCAAAGGAATACAATTTGCGTCGACACTACGAAACTCAACATAAAGGTAAATATGATTCTTTGGTCGGACAAGTGAGAAAAGATAAAATATTAAGACTGAAACATGGATTGACAACTCAGCAAAATACGTTTGTGAAGCAAAGGCAGCTCAATATGTCATCACTTCGAGCAAGCTATCAAGTTGCCAAGCTCGTAGCGCGCACTGGCAGAGCATTCACAGAGGGAGAATTTGTTAAAGAATGCCTTCTTTCTGTGGCCAAAGAGATGTGTCCAGAGAAGGCGGATTTATTTAGTACAGTGAGGCTTTCAGGACCTGCAATTACACGAAGGACTGAAGAAATGGGGGAAAATTTGAATCTGCAGTTGCAAAACTCCTCAAAAAAACTTTGCTGTTTCTCATTGGCACTCGACGAAAGCAATGATGTTCGTGATTCTGCACAACTTCTAATTTTCATTCGTGGGACAAATGATCGTTTCGAAGTCACAGAGGAGCTTGCTGCACTGAAAAGCACCAAAGGAACAACTACAGGAGAGGATATCCATGAGAAAGTTTGCCAAACTATGAACGATTTGGAGCTGGACTGGGGTAAACTATTCAGTGTGACACCTGGTGGTGCTCCTAGCGTGGTGGGGTCCATGAAAGGAGTGGTTGCACACATTAACAAAGAGATGGACAAACGCAGCCATTCACATCCAATAGCCATACACCACATCATCCACCAACAAGCCCTGTGTTGTAAATCACTGAAGCTGGACTCTGTCATGAAAATTGTGCTTTCTTGTGTTAACTGCATTAGAGCTCACGCACTAAACCACAGACAGTATCAGGAATTTCTGTCTGAGCTAAATGTTGCCTATGAAGATATTCTGTACCACACAGAAGTCTGTTGCAGAGTGGCTGTGTGATCACGGCCATGACTCCTTTAAAGATCTTTGTGAAACAAAGTTAGCGTAAGTTAGCTGAAGCAGGCCTTGCAGCTATGCTGAGGCATGCTGATAAGGAAGCTGAGAAAAACACTGACCTTGTGCCTAATGTTGTAAATAACTTTGAGGAATTCGCGTAGACAAGAGAGGAAAAAAAAAAATATGTAGCTAGCTATCCGCAGAAACCGCAAGTAGGAGGACGTATGAAAATGTAACCCTTTAGAGCTTAGCCAATCAGCAGATGACTAGTAGGCATAATTAACTGGAACTGTATATAAGACATAATCACGCCGTAATAAATCGAAGCTTGCTTTATCACTCATATTGAGTCGGCCGCATGCTTCCCCTCGCTCGTCAGAAGTCCATTGGCTGAGTCGAGGGAGAGTTTTGAAACGATTTTATGAGTTACTTCCACAGGTTTATGATTTTGTGCTTTCTAAAAACAAAGAAATACCAGAGCTCAAAGATGCAGAACGGAAATGGCACCTTGCGTTTCTGACAGATGTAACAGAGCTACTCAACAATTTCAGTGTCCAGCTTCAAGGAAAGGGGAAGCTCATCTGTGATATGTATTCACATGTGAAAGCATTTCAAGTCAAATTAGACCTGCTCATTAACCAAGTAAAGGAGGAAAACTTCTGCCATCTCCCCACAACTCAAAACCTGTCTGCAGAAAAACCAGCAGCTGCATTCCCAAACAAAACGTGTATGGATGTACTAGAAATGTTGCAAAAGGAGTTTCAAATTAGATTTAAAGAGCTTCGTCTCCATGAACAGGACATGCAGCTTTTCTGGAACCCATTTTCTGTTGACATTGAAACTGTTGATCCGATTTACCAAATGGAATTGGCCGAGCTACAGACTTGTGACTCGCTGAAAGATGCATTCAAATCAAGCAGCCTTACTAATTTCTATGTGTCTCTCCCCTCAGAGACATATCATAATCTCAGGAACCATGCACTCCAAATTGCAACCATCTTTGGCAGCACCTATGTCTGTGAGCAGACTTTTTCCCAAATGAAACATCTGAAATCTCCAGTCAGATCCAGACTAACTGATGAACACTTGCATCACTTGCTACGACTGGCAGTGACAAATATGGAACCTAACATTGACCATCTCATTAGCCAAAAGCAGGCCCATAGTTCACATTGAAATATTATTTGGTTTTGTTGCTTACAATTGTTCTTCATTATAAATATTGCATTCTTTTTCCTGGTTTTGTGCACTACTACAAATAAAATATGTGCAGTGTGCATAGGAATTTGTTCTTTTTTTTCCAAACTATAGTCCGGCCCCGACAATGTCTGAGGGACAGTGAACCGGCCCCCTGTTTAAAAAGTTTGAGGACTTCTGACCTGGACAATCCACAGTCATCCACGGATCCCGATGAAGTCCGATGAACATGACCCATGTGGCGGAGATTGGTACAGAGTGCACCATCAGCATATGCCAACTCATTGGCAGTAATGGGTTGGTCAGACACTGCACCACCAACAGTGGATGAAGTGCTTCATCATCTCTGAGACTATGACGACAGCATCTCTACCTCCATCATCTCAGCTGTAGAGAGACTGGTCCAGCAGTTTGACAGGAATATGTCCTGCTCTCCACCAATACAGACTCGCACCTCAGCTATCAACCATAGATGCCCTTCTATTTGTAGGGGAGAATATAGAAAATACACACTACAGGGTACTCTGTGGTTTTACCTGCGATACCACGGAGAGGACTGTTGCGACGGAGGGAAGACACAGTCGCTCAATATGAGTGATCAGCAGACTTCGTTTATTGTCCCTTACAGTCACCTTTTATGCCTTGTTATAATTAGCTCATACATATTACAAAAGTTAAGCTCATTATTGGTTAGTTGCCTAAATACCAAGCCCACCCCTAGTTTCTCTTCTGTAGTTATCTGTTCCCACCTGCAACATTCTTTTCCCACCAAAATCTTCCTGTTATTGTGTAACAAGGACAGCCAAAGACAGTGTATTTTGCTTTACTTCAGATAAGCTGAGAGCGATGTGCATTTTTGTCCAGCCAGCTGGACTATGTCTATGTGACCCTTTTCAGCTAGCCAGTTATCCACAATTCCCCCGTTTTTATTTTGGGCGACATAGGCTTGGTTGACCATTTTCAATAACAGCGTTTTAACACAGGAAAATACACAGCCAACTTATAAAATCTCAGTTCAGAAGTATAATTCCTGAAATACTTGAAAAATAAAGTTAGCTTGAAGCTTTAATTTAGATGTTCTTTCTGTTCCAGTAATATAAAAAGTTTAAAAAATTCAAAGGTAATTTTAAAGTTCTGAACATGGACTAATGCAAGCTCAAAACCCCAAAAGAAACCAAACTGATGTTTGACTAGGACTATTTGCAAATATTTTAGTGGAAAATCCCTGACCATTAACAATTTTCTGTCCAAATAACAACTGCCCTTATGCAACCAACCAGTCCATACATTTTCTGAAGAATACCTCATTGATATCAAAGAATTAACAAAGGGAAAAAATTAGTTCTAAGCTATATACATTCATAAGGGGATTTTTCAATAGTTACATACAGATTTACACACTAAGCCATAATGGCTTGTAGGTGATACACACAAGAAGAGTAC
Organism: Falco peregrinus; assembly: GCF_023634155.1. Taxonomy (NCBI): domain Eukaryota; kingdom Metazoa; phylum Chordata; class Aves; order Falconiformes; family Falconidae; genus Falco; species Falco peregrinus. The sequence continues at coordinate 28,879,551 of NC_073743.1, forward strand.
GTTGCTTATCTGTCTGAATGTCTATGCTAAATTTGACAACTATGCCACAAGCCAAGCCTACATGGGTGCTGTATGTTATGCACGTTCCTTAACAAACAGAAGTATAATAGGTAAATTCCCAAGATCTAGTCCCCAACCTAATTATATTATTTTGTAGCCAATTAAGGAAAATAACACAAATGTGCATATCTACATGTGCACACACCTTTTAGTTCAGAACCAATCTGTGATATAAGGTCTTAGCCTTATGGCATCATCGAATCTTAACGAGTACAGTAATTAAAAATGCAGTCTTACTGTAAGTGCGATTTATGCTGACATTCCCTCAAATGCTACACGTATTTCTCACTCAACTGCCTCAAGTTAAAATAGTAGTATTTGTTAATATGTATTAAAAAATCATTAATTCTCTACAATAGTAGTTGACTTCCATAACACTATGTAAGCAAAAGAGGCTTAAGATGGGTTTTCTGAATGCTAACAATTTATTTTAGACTATCTAAACTCAGGTCTTGAAAGATTTCACTCTGCCAGACATAGAAACACTGTTGCACTCCAGTTATGATATCCCTTTTCCCAAGTTGTCACATGCACATCTTGCTCAAGCAACAGTATTGTTAAAGTTTCTCTCTGCTACATAAAAGCATATTGCACTTGTAGATATAAAAGACAGCACCCTTACTTAGATTATTACCTTATTACCTCATAACTCTTAGTATACCTTGTATCTCTGATTTCATCACTTCAAAAATTCACCAGAAGCAGATAAAACCACAGCATCAGACTAAACTACACCTTAACTGCTGATTCAAATAAAGGCATTCTCTTCCACATATGCCTAATGCTTACAAATAATTTTGGCTGGTTTTGATCAAAAAACTATTATTATAATAATGATCAAAAATAATAATCCCGTTTGCAAAATGCCTTTAAGCCAGCCTCCTAGTCCCAACCAATTTCCACATTCAGAATACAGCATAAATACAGAATACAGAATAAATTATCTCCATCAAGGCAAAAAGGCTTCTCTTTAAGCACAGAGATGTTTGCTAGGTCAAGGCAGAAACCCATTTCTTGTAGGTGACATCTGAAGCACCTTTTTTTTTTTTTTTTTTTTTTTTTTGGTGGGTTTGTAATCAAGTCCGTATTTTTCCTTGAGAAGCTTAAGCTGTTCCTCTTGTTTCAGGAGTGTTTCCAACTCTGAGTTGTCGAATAGGTCCGTATTTCCCAAAGATATCATACATTTCCTCCGCTGTGATTTTATAGGGCAGGTTCCGAATATAAAGGACCCGATTGACCTCTGGGGGCAGCCGGATGTCAGCTCGCTTGGCCGCTTGCATCGCCATGGCGCCGATCGGAGCGGGGGGGGGGGTGGAGGGGGGGGGGGTGGAGGGGGGGGGTGCAGCCTCGGAGAGAAACCGCGGCCGGGAAGGGGCCTGCCGGGCTGCGCGCCGCCGCTCGCCGCTGCCGCGGGGGTCCCGGATGCTATCCCATACGCTAATAACCCGGGTAATTCCTTTTTACAATCTATGTCCCGAACGCTCCGCTTTTCTAAAAAGCATTTGAGCGAATCGTACGTCGCTTGTCTCTCCATACCTTCGTCAGCGCTGTTGCAGCCTTTGCGAGACTTCGGCGACGCGTGGCCGGCGGGACCCTCTGTAGGTGCTCCCGGGTGCGGGGACTGTGCCCTTCCGCCTCCTGCGCTGCTTTCAGGACCGGTACCCGAATCTCCGTCGAACCGTGGCTCGCAGGTTCAGCCCTCTCTAGGGTCCCTGTTCGGGCGCCATTTGTCGCGACGGAGGGAAGACACAGTCGCTCAATATGAGTGATCAGCAGACTTCGTTTATTGTCCCTTACAGTCACCTTTTATGCCTTGTTATAATTAGCTCATACATATTATAAAAGTTAAGCTCATTATTGGTTAGTTGCCTAAATACCAAGCCCACCCCTAGTTTCTCTTCTGTAGTTTTCTGTTCCCACCTGCAACATTCTTTTCCCACCAAAATCTTCCTGTTATTGTGTAACAAGGACAGCCAAAGACAGTGTATTTTGCTTTACTTCAGATAAGCTGAGAGCAATGTGCATTTTTGTCCAGCCAGCTGGACTATGTCTATGTGACCCTTTTCAGCTAGCCAGTTATCCACAGAGGACATGAAGAGGTGGGATAGAAAATCTACCTCAGCCCTGGAGGCACGAGTGCGTGAACTACAAGTAAACCCAATCGCAAATAAGGAGTCTTCCAGGAAGGTTGCTGCTCCAGTCTCCAGTGGGCAGTTTCCCAGACAGAGTGATAGGGCTGACTTTACTCTTGATCCTGTGAAAAGGAATTCTAACCCATTCTGGCAACACATAAGTGAACGGAACCACTCCACGCTACATCCGTTTTGCACCGCTTACTGTCCTAGTGGGGAGTCCCATGACCAGGATTAGAGGGACCCTGCCTCCAGCCAGGTGGAAGAAAGGGATAACAGGGTTTGCTGGACTGTGTGGATGCATTGGCCTGGCACATCAGACCCACAGGAATATAAAGCTCTAGTAGATACAGGTGCACAGTGTACTTTAATGCCATCAAGCTATGAGGGGGCAGAACCAATTAGTTTTTCTGGAGTGACAGGGGATTCCAGCAGCTAACTGTACTGGAGGCTGAAATAAGCTTGTCCGGGAATGAGTGGCAGAAACATCCCATTGTGACTGGCCCAGAGGCTTTGTGCATCCTTAGCAGAGACCTGGCTGTGTCCCCTCCCAATTCCTTGTGCCCCTCCAGCCTTCTTGCTGGCAGGGCCTAAGAAACTGAAAAGTCCTTGATTTAGTATAAACATTACCCAGCAACAACTAAAAACATCAGTGTCCTATCAACATTGTTCTCACATCATAGCCAAAACACAGCACTGCACCAGCTACTAAGAAAATTAACTCCATCCCAACCGAAACCAAGACAGGCAGCAAGCTGCACAAAGGTGGGAGAGGAAGGGGAGATTACCCAAGCACAAGATGTGCCATTCACCACCACTGCTGTATAACTACCTTTTAATAAATCCCAGCTGGTAGCTGCATTTAACATTGATGTTTTTGGCAGCTGCCATTTGCTGTTCCTTTCAGACTGTAGACACTGTCTGTCTTAATGAGCTGATTTTTTTTTTCTGAAGATAGATTTATGTTCTCAAATGCATTTAATAGAAATAAGCTCAATGGGCCAAACCTGGGGTAGGGAAACATGAGCTCGTTAGCGTGCCAGCGAGTTGGGAGAGCTTTGTGATGGCTCTGCATCCCAGCTGGGGCTGTGACCATGTATACTGCAGGCAAGGGGCAGCCACACGGGTAAGGCAGATCTGGGTGCTCCTGGAGCAAACACATCTCAACCTGCAGACTCAGATCTCCTTCACAATGCAAAGTGCAGAGGCTTATTCCTGTGGTGGCTAGATCCCCTGGCCACTCCAGAAATACTCGGGAGAAGCTGCCTTATTTATGGAGTCATGCATACCATATTTCAGATATTTCCTTCTGTGCATTCTCCCATCTGTAAAATTAACCCCAAGCTGGCTGTCCTGATGTCCAGACCACTTTAGCCCAGGTTCATGCACTGCTCAGGCTGGAGTGACTGACTCTTGCCCAGAGTTGCCCTTTGAGCAGCAAGCAGAGAAACCATGCACTATTACACCAGAAGTGCTGGTGCTGGGCCTGGAGGAGCACTGGATCTGCCATGCTGAGCAGTTCCCCAGCTGCCTCACACCCACAGGGCACCTGTGATCTCTATCCAGCTGACCATGTGCAAGGCGTGCATGCTAGCATTTGGTTTGCATGATGCAGTCACAAAGAGAGACTGGTGGAAATTGCTAATCTGGGCAAATTCCTCGACTTTTTAAGCAGGACTGTCTGGTCTCTGTCCTCCCTCACTGCAAACCCAACATGCTAGGTGTCCTCAGGGAGCTGCTGGCCTGGCTGCCATCACCAGCCTGCTGCTTGCCAGGGCAGGGTGATACTTTGCTGCTTTTATCTTCCATGAGAAGTAACTTAAGTGCTCTGGAGCGCAAGCAGATGCCGGGAGCTCCCCAACTCCATATGCCACCATCACAGTACATGACAGAGCACTTCACAGTACAGCCTCTTCATCACCTGAGCCTATGGCTGTATCCTTGGGCACTCTCCTTGCACCCTTCTTCCTTGCAAGCCTGCCTTTTTTAGCCTGAGCTTTGGTCTTTTTCACTGCCACAAGAGCAGCACAGCATGGTGTCAGCAGGCAGAGCTGGCAGGTGGTGGTTGCTGTGACCTGACTTGTGACCATGCTGGAGACCCCTTGCCAGCACCCTGCTGTCACAGGGAGCAACACACCCAGTACTCAGGCTGAGGGCGGTCAGGAGAGCATCTGCATCCTCCTATTCCTCCTATTCCTCCTCCATCCTACAGACCCCTCTGCAGAGCAACCCGAACACGTAATATCCTCCCAGTGCTTGCATCCAGGCCCTGCTGGGTGCCATGTCCCCCCAGCTGGGGCAGCACAGGATGGTTACTGCCCAGTAGGTGCTGCTGTAGAAGTCAGAGGTGTAAGAGGGCTTCCCCAGAGACTCGTGGGCTGTGGGGAAGTGTCCCTTCTTAAAATTACAGGTCTCAGTGGGAGGTTGAGAGAGAGAGGAGTGATACTGCTCTACCAGCAGCTGCCTCTCCTGGGAGGCAAATCTTCAGGCCCTGCCAGCAGGGGCTTGTGCCTGCCCAGCTGCCTACCTAACTCCTGCCCTTGGCAGCTGCCCGCTTTGCATCATTTACCTGGCATCACCTTCCTTGAAGCATCCACATGTCAGCACCCGGCTGAGATGTGACTGGTGGTGACACCCCCCCACACACACACACAGAGCTTTGCTGTGAAATGAAGAGGACCCACCGCTGACCTAGATAAAGCTCAGCTTTCACAACACAGTTCAGAGCTCAGCTATCAAACCCATGGTGATTTAATATCTAGGGATAAACTGAGCCTTTTTCTAGGATGAAGGGCAGCTCCTGTGGTTACTGGTGTTACTTCAGCAACCAGTTTCCCAAATGCCAATGAAGTTGGGCAAGAATAATGAAAATCAGGAACATATGGCAGAGGAGCAATTGCCTCTGGTTATTGCATCTTGGCTTTAGGAAGGAATCATTAAGATCCTGTCTGCCTTCACTGTTACCATCTGCTCTTGTTCACATCCCTCTGCTTGCCCTGTCCGTGTGCTCCCATAGGGAGTTCCCACTCTCCTTCCCATTTTATGGCTGGAGATGTCCTTTCCCTGACACATGTGGACCTATGCAGTCCTCTGTGGTGCATAATGGTAGGCACCAACAAGCAGGAGAGCTCCAGCATCCTTGGGTGAGTGTTGGGCAGAAATGCATTGACGTGGGAAGATTGTCCTTCACTTCCCCCTCAACCTGTTAGAGATCAAGCCAAGCACTTGCTACTCACACAGAGCTGGCAATGGGCATCCTCCTGCAGCCAAAAAAGCTCCTCCTGGAAGGAGACCCCATGCAGAGGAGCTGTGCAAGGAGATGTTCCCAGCTCTCCTGTTCATTTACCAGGGCCCAAGAGCTGGCTCTGGCATGGGTCCTGCTGCGATTGCTCAGGTGCAAAGCCCTGGCTCAGCCACAGAAGCTGCAGCCATCAGCCCTGAGCCAGTGGCCAGCATGAGAAGAGATGCTTCTCCTGGTGCCTGCTACTGCTCTGCCACCAGAGGCTTTTCTGGGGAGGGGGATGGAACATCCTCCCATCTACCCCCAAAACAGCAAATCGCATCCTCTTCCCCTTCCTTTGCAGGGTGTTTGGGGGGAGGGGGAGAACGGGAGGGCTGGGACCCTCCAGGACCCGGCTTGCGAGCTCTTTGCATGCTGGGTAGGGACAAGCCTGTGCCAGCCCCCCCCCGACTGGGAAGCTCGAGGCTATACCCCTGACAACCCCTCCCTCCCCCGAAGCATTGCTCAGCAGTTTTCTCCCTTGCCGAAAGCCTGGAGGCGATCCTGCACACATGTATACCACAGCTGTCTGAGTTATTTAAGGACACAAGGATTTTCTCGCTGCATTCCCAATGTCATGTAGCTCGCTAATGAAGGCCGGCTTGGGGCTGCTGTGGCACCCACCATCCTGGCTGCTGCCAGGGGCTGGGGTACAATGGGGTGACACCCATGAAACTGGCTCTTGGCTTTGCAATGGGGACCGGCGATGGGGACCAGCCCCACCGGGACCTCGGCTTCCAGGAAAGCTCGGTGCTGTGACACGTCACTTTTTGGGGGCTGTTGGGGGGGGCGCGGGGCACCAGCTGTGCTATAGAGAACCCCCAGGACTGGATAGAGCTGCCAGGCTCTGGAGGGCGACAGTTGATGCACTGGCAGCCGATGCTCTCACCTGGATTTTCGGCTTCCCGAGGTTGGACAGTGAGGCTGGAGGCTGGAGAAGGGATGGGGCTAAATTTAGCCTGTCCCATTGCTGCGAGTGGCCGGACGCTTGCTGATGGTGCCTCCTGGGGCGCCCAGGAGATGGGGAGGGGAGTCCTTCCCCCCATGAGACTGGAGCACCCCTCTCCTGCACGGCTCCTGCAGCCCAATTTGGCCAGCACCGGTACAGACCTGGGCTTGCACTGGTATCAATCACGCTGTTCATGGGCATCATCCAAACAGAGCCAGGCAGTTTAACCTGGGAAGCAGCCGTTGGGGGGACAGGGTGCAGTGGCGTGTGGCTGGCAGGGATGCTTTTGGGTGGCAGCCCCATCTGACAGTGTCCTCTCTCTTCTCCCCACAGGCCTTATGTGACCGCACCGTGAACATTCCCACCATCGAGGGGCAGGTGATCCCATTGCCCTGCAATGACATCATCAAGCCGGGGACAGTGAAGAGACTGGGCGGGGAGGGGCTGCCCTTCCCCAAGCCCCCAGACAACGAGGAGACTTGATCGTGGAGTTCAAAATCCGCTTCCCAGACAGAATAGCTCCCCAGATGAGACAGATCCTCAAGCAGCACCTCCCATGCTCCTAGAACCCGGGAACTCTCCTCTAAGCAGCAATACTCCAAATGCACATACCACAGCATCTAGCCTGCATGGAGCAGAGGTGCTAGAGCACTTTCAAATGCAAACAACCCACACACACTTTCCCAAAATTCCCATCCAATACCCTCCCCACCCCCCACCCCCATGCCTCTTGGCCCATTTACTACTCTGGCAGTAGGGAGGCTCCTGCCCTGCCCACCACGGCTTTCCTGGCTGCCAAAATTTTTGGTTTTCCCCAGAGGTCCAGCTTTTCTGCCTTGCACAAGCAGCATGGGCCCTTTGCCTGAGGGGGTGTAGCACATTAAGGCTTTTTATGCAACCTGCTTTTCAGGCCACTTTTCCCATGAGAAGCTGGACTTGTCAGGGTTCAGCGCAATGTAAATAGGACTCTGCAGGATCTCGCATCCCCACTGTTAGTTTTCTCTTCCCCTCTCCGATACTTGCTGCTGTTTGGGATCCCAGCTGTACTGCAGTGCTGAGGAGACTGTCCCATGTACATAGGGCAGAGGGATTGCTCCTGGCCACAGTGGCCCCACCCCTGGAACCAGACTGTTTCTAACCTGAGTCCAACCACAGTCCACTCTCCTGTGCCAAGCCTACAGCCAAGCCTCAGCTGTGCCAAATGATGGAGTGCAAAGCACTTGGGCAGTCCTGCCCCTGCCCAGGGCTGGTGCCCACGGGCAGCTGGGCAGCACCTGCTGGCACCTGCACAGCCCCAGCCAGCAGGAGGGGGGAAAGCCCAGGGTGGAGCTTTCTTGTTCAGATGTTTTGAGTTTGCATTGCTGCTTTTTTCTATTATTATTTTCATATATATATAGAGAGAGCTCATTAGATAAACTCCATAAGGGTTTTTCTCTGTTTTGAAGTTCCTGGAGTGGTGCACCGTATGTTTATGTACCACAAGCCTGAATGCAAAAGCAGAGCCAAGCATGAGCAGAGCTGTTTTCTCACTAGCATTTGTGTTCAAGTTTCAGGATTTTACTAGGAAGAGAAATGCACATGTATATATTTTTCTGCATGGACAATTCATTCAGGAGGTATTTCTGGGCGTTAGGATGAAACTGGGAGGTGCATGAGACAATCTGGGTTTGTTTTTAAATGCTGTATTTTTTTAAAACCTTTGGATTTCCATCAGGAGGATTTTTATACTTCTTGCCTTTCATTGTCCACTCTGCCTCATGCCAATTTTTTTTCCCAGCAAGGGCTCCTACGGCATGGGAGGCATATTTAACTTGTACAGCTTCTCTTCCACTACAGCCCTGCTGAGAAAAACCTCTGTCAAAATACCACCCACCACCCCCTCTCCAAAACCCTTTTTTTTTTAAAGAGGAATCACTGACTTGAAACAGGGGGTCCTTTAGAGTGAGGGGGCAAATATGGGGCATCCATTGGGGCTAGGTGTACAGCTGTAGATTGTATCATACGTGGTGGAGAGGCCAGCCAGTGCCATGGCTCTGACACCAGGGGAGGAGACCTGTTAGGCACTGCTTAATTTATTGCCCAGTTTGACAGGTATGTCACCGATTCCCTTTGCTGGTCCCTGTGGTGTTCAATATAGAGAAACCTGGCGGACACTGCTGGAGTGAGAGGACAGGTCAGCATGCAGATGCAAGCGGCTGTTTTTCTCAGTTTCAGTGAGGCCTGAATGCTTTATAGTGGTTTTTTTGTATCTTTTTTATGTCAGTATTAAGAGAAAAAATAAATAATTTTTAAAAATATACCTCCTTGGGGTGTGTTGCAAGGGGAGATGCTGGGGCTGTGCTTGCCCTGGCCTGGGTGCAGGCAGCAGGACCAGTAAAGGGTCTCACCCTCACCAGCACCAGGGGAATTCCATCGGGGCTCTGCCTCCCCATGGGGCTCTCAGGACACAGGCAGCAGGAGCGGGGCCCAGCCGAGGAAGGTCTGTGAATGGTGGGGTGGTACAGCTGGAGATGGGACAGTGAAGGGGGGGCTCATTGCTACTATCCCCCATCCTGCATGCACCATGGTTGGGCTGCTCAGCATATAAACCTGGGGGAGTCAGCCATGTCCTGCCACTCGCTGCTCGGGGACTGGCTCAGCATCAGTCAGTATTGTGCATCACATGGTTTCCCCCCCTCCCCCTTTGCCTTTCATTCCTCTCCCCTTCTGCCTCTTTTCCTTTACAACTGTTACTGTTTTTTATTTTATTTCAATTCTTAAATTGTTCTTATCTCAACTCTCAATTTTACATTCCTTTCCAATTCTCCTCTCCATCCCTCTGAGGAGCGGAGGAGTGAGCGAGCAGCCGTGCATTACTTTAGTTTCTGGCTGGGGTTAAATGACAACAGCAATTTTTTTTTATTATTATTATTACTGTGGGATATTTTTTTTAATACAGGCTAACATTGTACTCTTTGCTAAAGCTGCTGATTCTGCCACAAACTAGAACAGAGATTTCTCAGAAATTAAGTCAGTTCCCCTCCTCGTTAATTCACTGTCTGCCTCCCAAGTGATTCCCCACAGAAAAAGTCTGACGTACAGCTACACTGTTCTGATTGAGGAATGAAGAAGCAGAGTCCACTGAACACTGGATTTTTTTCCTGTACAACACGGTCTGATGTGGACTTTGGTCCACAGAGGATAGTGAGTTAACCGTAGAGATCATCGTCATTGTCTTCACTGTACACGTTGCCCCCGCTGCCACCTCCTGTGCCTTGGCTCGGACCAGCACCACCCTGGTTACCTGATGGGAACCTGCATGCAGTGGTGCAGAAGGGGAGAGAAGAGACACTGTTCAAAATACTCCTCATAGCTCAGCACGATCTCCTCCCTCCATACCAATACCCTGGTGCCAAGTACGACAGGGAGGAGAAAGGGGATGAAGCCTTACGGCAGGTCACACAAAAGGCTTATATGGCTGATAGATGTTGCTCGTGTTAAAGGAAAAGAAGGTTGATGGGACTTCAGGAGCACTAAACAGAGCAGCTACAACTGAGCTGCAGCACAGCCTACGCCTGCCACATACTCAGCTGGCTACCGTACACACTGGGGAGAATGGAAAAATGTGGATGAGGGAATTTTTTTTATCCAGAATCCAGCAGAAAGCTGCCTCAGTGCTCTGTTCTGGGGCTGGCTGAGCCACACCACCCTTGTCCCACTCCCCCACAGTTACCTGAAACTGCCAAAGCCACGGCTCTGCTGTAGAGTCTGCGCAAACATCTCGTATTTCCTGATGTCATTGTCACTGACAGAGCGTCGAGCAAAGCGCATGGCCTCCTCAAAGTGATCCCTGCGTATCTCAGGAACTGGGTCATCCTCCTCCACTTCCTGTAGCAGGACAGAGGGCCCAGGTGAGCTGCATGCACAAGCTCCACGGCCCAACAACCACCCACAGCCTCCCTCCAGCCAGTATGCTCCAATACCTGCCCAAGTAGGGGCTGGAGAGGGACACTGGTAGACTTAGTCACAGCTGCAGCAGGGGCCTTCTGAGCAATGCTGACAATAAGGCACCCCAGGAGGGCCTTGTTCTCCCACAAAATGAGAACAAATTGCTCCAAGCTCCATACTCTGTGATGAGAGCCCAATCATCCCCATCCAAGGATTATGGAGAGGAATGCATCCTGCCTCACCCACGGGATGAGGTGGGCTGCCTGTCTCACGAGTGGGGAAAGCTCAGGAGTGCCCTACTCACCATGGCGGAAGGATTGGTCTGCCTCTCTCGTTCTCGCCTGATCTCACTCTCAATAGACTCACGGATGGCCAGTTTGCAGGCACGCTGGCAAATTTCTGTCAGGTCAGCCCCCGAAAAGCCATTGGTCATCTTAGCTAGGAAATCCAGGTCGACATCCTAGTGAAAACAAACAAACCAACCAACCAAGAGAGGCCTGTCCTTTACACCCTCAGGTGACAAAGAGGTGTCTTTAGATCCCATGGTATCAAGGTACTGCCTTAAAACTTGGGCCAATTTTTGAAGAGATGAGCCTTTAAGGTTCTCGTTTTTGGGAAAAGTTAACCACATATAAAGGCAGGCCACACTCCCCACACAACCAGCAAGACCCTGCGAAGCAGCTGTTAATCACAGAATAGTTTGGGTTGGAAGGGACCTTAAAGCTCATCTAGTTCCAACCCCCCTGCCATGGGCAGCAACATCTTCCATTAGACCAGATTGCTCAAAGCCACATCCAACCTGGCCTTGTGTGTTCAAGTCCAGGGAGGGGGCATCCACAACTTCTCTGGGCAACCTGTGCCAGTGTCTCACCACCCTCACAGTAAAGAATTTCTTCCTAATATCTCATCTAAATCTACCCTCTTTCAGTTTAAAGCCATTACCCCTTGGTCCTATCACTACATGCCCTTGTAAGGAGTCTCTCCCCATCTTTCCTGTAGGCCCCCTTATAGTGGCCTTCCAGTACTTCAAGTCCTCCTTGGAACCTTCTCTTCTCCAGGCTAAATAACCCCAGCTCTCTCAGCCTGTCCTCATGTGGGAGGTGCTCCAGCCCTCTGATCATCTTCACGGCCCTCCTCTGGACTTGCTCCAACAGGTCCATATCCTTCTTACTTTGGGGGCCCCAGAGCTGAACACAGTACTCCAGGTGGGGTCTCACAAGAGCAGAGTAGAGGGGGAGAGTACCTCTGCACTGTTCACCCTCAAGAAGAGGAAGGTTGACTTGTGGATTTAGGATATGATTTGTTCAGGTCTCAACATGAGGAGTCAAATGAAACAGTCAGACTGGAAATGGAGATGGGGCACAGGCAGACCAAGACAACCAACCTCCTCCTCCCCCTCAACTGAGGGAGTAGTACTGCAACCTCCTTTGAAGCTTTCCTTCCCAACAGCACCTAAAAAGGTAAGCTTGGCATAAAATAGCTTGAGCTCTCACTTCACATCTGCTTTTCTCTGATTAGCTATCAGTTGCATTATTGCCTGCTCCTCAGGCAAGGGACATCGCTCTTGCCTATGAGAGTTCAGCAACAATTAACTGCAATAGTTCCTCTTCAATTTCCATTTCCCACCCCTGTTTTCTACATTTACTTTTCTTTCAGAGTACAAGAATTTTTTCCACCTTGCCATAACATGCCTTCCTATTCCCACACTGTGGGCAGAACTCTACTATGCGATAAAGACCTGCTGTGCTTACACACCAACACCTAGCTTTCTTGATACCTAGTCTCAGAGCTCAAGCCTCCCCCTACCTCTTCATTTCCATCCTTCAGGAACTGAAGGCTTCCCAGCTCTGTACTGTGTGGAGCAGTTACCAGCCCTCTGCTCTATTACCAGCTTGCGAGGAACATGTGCAGCACACAGCAAACCCAAGTCAGACACAGTCAGGGTGCGGATCCTACCTTGGCAACTGGTGATTTCCTCAGGTTGGCCTTAAGAATAGCAACCCGGGACTTCTCATCAGGCAGGGGGATGTAGATGAGTTGATCCAGGCGGCCAGGGCGCAAGATGGCTGGGTCAATGATGTCTGGCCTGTTGGTGGCACCAATGATGAAGACGTTTTTCTTGGTGGACATGCCATCCATCTCTGTCAGGATCTGGTTGATGACACGATCTGCAGCACCACCACCATCTCCGATATTCCCACCTCGAGCCTTTGCAATGGAGTCTAGCTCATCAAAAAAGAGCACACAAGGGGCTGCTTGGCGGGCCTGCAAAAAGTAAATGGGAACAATTACTCCATGTTAATACCACCAGGTGAGCGATATGTAAGGGTTAAAAGAATAAAAGACTGGTCAACTTTGTGAGCTGACAGGGGTTCACTAACCTTTGTACAATGTGCTAACATATGTAAAAGGTAGGGTAATACCTAGTTGCTACATAATTGTGGTCTGGAAGTTTAGACTAGGGGATGTAAAACCATAAGGGTAGTCATAAATAACCTTGGACAATGGTAAACAAGCACTGCAAAGGAAGATAAAAGTTTCCTTTAGCTAGAGAACAGGATGGTGTGTTCCAGAACACTAGGATAAGAAGTTTTAAAATCAGTAGAAATGAACTGCGCATGTACAAGAGACCCCAGGTTGAAAGTTTATGTGGACAAAGACTTTGAGCCTTCATCAGAAGGCCCTCTGAGAAGACCCTCAAGGTGGCAGTACGTGTGCATGAGGAGGTGGAAAAATATGTAAAACATTTCGGGGAAACAGTTTGAATATGTATTAGTTTTCCAGGAAATGTTAATGCATATATATATATGCATATTAGATTGTAGCATAAAAATAGTGAGAACTGGAGCTGGGGGTACATACTAGGAGGAGCGATCCCCTATGCACCCGGCACCGCAAATAAAGAAATACCTGCTTAACGACTCTGTCATTATTGAGTTTTATCTTGGAATCCTGGCCCAGCCTCACCTAGCCTCCTGCCTCAGCAAGGAGTGTTAGAAAGCAAGGGGGCTCAGAAACTCCAATTTTTGATATCATGAGAAGCACACCGATTTCACACTAAGCCTACCCTACAATTAAAGCAGCTTAGAGGAGTGCCAGAGCACTGCTGCCACAACAAAAACCTTGGAGGAGCTGCTCCAGAACAGACTCTTGCCACGCAAACCCTCAATTAAATTCTCCTGAACAACAAGCTATATTTCCCCAAAGCTAGGAGCATTGTGAACCAAGCAGAAGGGTGGTAACTCCAATGCCTAGAGGGAAAGCTGGAGTCAATTTTCCTGGACCAGAATTCTCCCTGCAAGATCTGGGGATGTCAATTGGTTTAGGCACTCAATTATCAGTAGGCGAGATACATCAAATGGTTCAGCTACCTAAAGGGTAATTATAAGGAAAAGGGAGCCAGATCCTTCTTCAAGATGCAGAGCGAAAGGATAAGAGACCACAAGCACAAATGGCTGCAAAGAAAATTCCAGTTAGAAAAAGAATAAATTTTCTTCACAATGAGAGTGCTCAAGCACTAGCACAAGGCCCAGAGAGGTCAGGGATTCTCCATCCTTAGCATATGTTCAAAACATGAGGCCCTGAGCAACCTGATTGAATTTCCAAGTTATCTCCCTGCTCTGGACAAATGGTCAGACCAGATGGTCTGAGGTTCCCTCTCAACCTAAATTTTTCTCTCTCTCTCTCCTTCCAACTTTGCCCTTTCAGCACCTTCCCTGACCACAGGGGTGATGATTCCTAAGATGATCCATGCAGATACCTCCTGGGACAAGAGGTCACACTATCTATGGGGCAACTGGGCAGGAGGAGTGAGTTTCTTTCTAAGCCATATGTATCACAGGACAAAAATAGAATAGAGTATTTCAGTTGGAAAGGACCTACAATGATCATCTAGTCCAACTGCAGAAAAAGAACCACCCATAGCATGTTTTGAAAATCTGTAGGTGACAACTTACTTTGACACCTCATTAGCTTTCAGGGATGCAAAGAATATCTATGCCATGCTAATACTAGCCTCACTAAGACACTGGGGCATTTATCATGCTATAACAGAAAGCCATTTAAATAGCTATGCTGCCAAAGAGAATTAATTCCTCAATATCAGGAAAGCAGCCTCTGCATTCAGTGCAAGTGCGGAAAACACAAAACAAACAAGAACCAGGCCAGTAAGACAGGTGCAGTAGAGAATGTTTTAGGGCTATCTCAGCACAAACATAGCATGAGGAATAGAAGATACGCTTACCTTATCAAAGATCTCACGCACATTGGCTTCAGACTCACCAAACCACATGGTGAGCAATTCTGGCCCCTTGATGGAAATGAAGTTTGCCTGGCATTCGTTGGCAATGGCTTTGGCAAGCAGTGTCTTACCACAACCGGGTGGCCCATAGAACAGAACCCCTTTTGATGGGGTCATGCCAAATTTTAGGAACTTGTCTGGGTGCTCCACAGGATACTGAAGAAGAATAAAGCAAACAAACAAAAATTTCTCGTGATGAGCCAGAACAGGTCTGTACCTTAGAATCACAGAATGGTTTGGGTTGGAAGGGACCTTCAAATATCATCTAGGCCAACCTCCCTGCTATAGGCAGGGACATCTTTCACTAGATCAGTTTTGTTTCTGCTCCTACCAGAAACACTACCTCTATTTCTGGTGGGTTAAACACAAGGTTCTGCCTGCTCAGTGCCACTGGAGTTTTTAAATGGGCACTGGTTTGAAAAGCACCACAGCTAAGTTGTAAAGATGCCTTAAACAGACTATTTCCACTTATGAACTAAGTACCAGTTCAGATAGTTTTCCAGCACACTTAACCCCAGCTTCACTCTGCCCTGCAGAAGCAAAAGGGAACTGCTCATTATCTAACCTGTTTGCCCCACCCTCCAGAGACAGGCAAGATGTCTGATGTATTTATCCTCCACAACAAGGTCAGTGATTGTGAATGAATCTACTTTTCAATCTTAATTTTTTTGGCATTAAAACAGACGGGGTGTTTCTACAGTGCCAACTGAAAACAAGGACATATCAAACCCAAACCACCCCAATGCAGGCAGGCACCAGAAGTTTCCACAGACCATTCATGACTTTGTTCCAGCCTCTCCCTTCATTGAAGGCTTCACAACTACTTCTCACCTGTCCCTGTACTAACACTGATGAAAAGCCCTTCAGAGGCTTTCCACGTAACAGGATTCTCAGAAGTGGTCCACACTGCTGGTCTCCACTTAAGAGAAGCAGAACTGCTGCTGTTTCCACATGTAGCCCAACACCCACCTAAGATGTCACTGTAGACTCAGCTAAGGAAAGCCTGATGCTGCTTCCCAGAACCTTCCTCTCCCTAAGTTTACCAAGATGGAACAGCATGGTATTTTCAGTCCATTACAATAAAATACCACAAAAACTCTGCATTTACACTGTTCACAGCCTAAACAGGCATGTGAAGAGGTTCTGGATTTTATTACAATTATTTTTCAAGCTGACTAGGCAAAAATCCATTGGAAACTCTTACCTGTACAAGTTCCTGGAGTTCTCTCTTTACATCTTCTAGACCACCAATATCTTCCCAGGTAACTTGTGGCACCTCCACTACAGTCTCCCGAAGAGCAGACGGGTTGCTCTGGCTCAGAGCCCACTATTGTTAGAAGAAACAGCATTATGCAAATCCGAACATGTTATGCTTTCATGCTTCAGATAAGCAATTAGACATTGCACCCAGAAGAAAGAGGGGCACTCCTGCATTACCCTGAAGTCATCCATGGTCACAGCCAGTGAGTTCATCACTTCAGCATCGATGGTTTCATCTTCTAGGTCTATGAGATCCATCTTCTTTCTGATAGCCTGAAGAGCAGCTTCTGAGCAAAGAGCAGCCAAGTCAGCACCAACATGGCCATGGGTCTCATTTGCCACCTGAAAGCAGAGTACTGAGTATGACTCACAGTGATACAAGCAAGCACTCTGCAAGGGCAATGCATGCTCTGGTCACTCAGAGGTACAACAAGACTCTGGAGGACAGGAACATCACTGCTCTGCTGCAAATTCAAGACAAGTGCTATCATATATTTAATAGGCAAAGACACTGCTGTTCCACCTCCTACTTGAGATCAAAGCTGCAACTGGAATTCAGATTATGTACAGAAAGATAACCCCAAGGACTACAGTTCTTCATTCAGGACAGAGATTACAGTAACCATCCAGTATCACCACAATGTTCACCCAGCTCTGTGAGTACTGTTTCAGGCTTGTTTTATTTTTAGAGAGAATGCCACAGCAAGCAAACCCAGGACGACAGTGACAAGGCAATTTCAGACTGGACTGATGATACACATTTGCTTTACTTAGCTATACCATGCTTCACTAGCAAGTGAGGATTTTTGGTCACTGGTAAACTGGTTAGAAGGAAGCTCAGAGATCACACATTCACCCAGTTTCACACTGTCCTAAACAAGCAGAGACAAGCTTTCCTAATAGCATGCTACTCACCTGTTCCAGATCCACATCATCCGCCAGTTTCATATTTTTTGTGTGGATCTGCAGGATCTCCAGGCGTCCGGTGGCATCTGGGATACCAATATCTACCTCTCTGTCAAAACGACCTGGGAAGTACAAAACATATATTGAGCTGCTGATTCTGCAAACTAAAGGAGCTGCAGTCGCTGCCTTCCTCTGACAGAGGAATATGATGACGAGCCACAAACACATATGATTTCAGAAAATGCCAGAGCTTTGGGTTTCTCTGCAGCATCTACCAGCGCAGTAGCAGAGTCAGATCAGAGGAGGAAGAAAAGCTTTAGCCATTTAGGGCAAGTGAGACTACTATATTAACTAGAGTTCAAGACTAAACACAGAGGTTTTCTGTTTTTTCTGATCCTCATTTATAGGAAAACATCCTTCCCCTAACCAACACATCATGAGATGTTTTTATTTATTCCTATCTTTGTGTCCTCAGCACAGGAGTCTACAAATACTGAGAGATTTAATTTTTCAGAACTTTCATAGCAGTACCCAAGTGGTGAAAAACATGAAGTGCCCCAATATCTGGGGGAGGGGGGCAGGAAACCTATGTATTTCTGCAATATTAACAAAGGTACATATACTTATCATTTTCCTCTAGCCATAGCTGCGCATTCATATGCCTCACTCCACATTTAAGAGGCTGCAAACTTAACTTTACCAACTGGTCATACAACAGACATTCATTCACACTGCAAAGTTTCAAAAACCTAAGTCTCAAAAACTACCAGGCTTCTCATCAATAAAAGAAATTGGACAATTCAGAGCCTTCTGCAAACTGAAGTATGAACAACCCCTTAAGTGTTTAGTTCTGAAATAGCCACACCTAATTGATGAACTGAAAAAGCGTGCTACCCTCAAGTATTTCATTATTTCTACAAATTCTAACCTAATAAAGCACAGAAAACGATACCAAAGGTTGGAAGCCTAAAAATTAATTTCAAACAAGTAGCTGGAGACAAATCAATACTTTTGTAACACACAGGTGTTAATATTAAATTTCTGCTCAGTCTTTCCATAACAAAGTATCTGATACACACACACAAAAAAGATGGCAATTATGGTTACCAAATCGCCTGAGTGCTGGGTCAATGCTGTTAGGTCTGTTGGTAGCTGCCATAACTATCACATGTGCTCTCTGTTTCAGTCCGTCCATAAGAGTCAACAGCTGAGATACTATGCGACGTTCCACCTCTCCATGTGTCTATGGAGAGAGAGAAAGTAATGATTAGACCAAAAGGTCTAATATACAGCAGAGGAGCTAGTGCTGCACCAAAGCAGACAGATACAACAGACAAGCTGTTAAGAAACATCATTAACGATATCAGATTCTTCCAATATCCGTATCTGACATCCAATTACATTCAAGTGTTAAGTTAACCACTGCTTTACCCTGTAGTCAAATGCAGAGATTCACACCAGCTGCTACCAAAACAGATGTACTCTTTACCTTCTACAGGCTTTCTTTACCTTCTCTCTCTTGGGAGCAATGGCATCCAGTTCATCAATGAAGATGATAGCAGGAGCATTCTTCTCTGCTTCTTCAAAGGCTTTCCTCAGGTTGCTCTCAGACTCGCCAGCCAGCTTGCTCATGATCTCAGGACCTGAAAAAAGTAACAGCACTGCAGCACTCAGAAGAGAGGTAGCTAGCCCCAAGGCATGCAGCTGAATTTCTTTAGTACAACATTCACATGGGAGTATCTATATTTCAAACCAAAGCAAATAGTGTCAACCAAGTTCACTAAATTTTCAGGCAAGAACAGCATGCAGAATGACTTTCTATCATTATTCTGTTTTTTTCTTTTTTTTTTATTTCCAGTTTACTGTAACAGAATGCAGCGCTAGTCAATGAGCTACCTTTAGCTACCTCTTTCCTTACCCTATTTCACACATGGTAAGTTACTCTGTAATGTACCACCACACAGTTAATATCAGTACTAGCTTGCAAGAGAAGCAATCAAATTATATGGTGATGAATTATCAGGGTAGGAAAAGAAAAAGCTGTAAGATATCAAAGCTGTCTTTCATAGAATCATTTAGGTTGGAAAAGACCTTTAGAGATCAAGTCCAACCGTTAACCCAGGGCTGCCAAGACCACCACTAAACCATGTCCCTAAGTACCACACCTAAGTGTTTTTTAAACACCTCCAGGGACGGTGATTCCACCACCTCCCCGGGCAGCCTGTTCCAATGCTTGACCACCCTTTCAGTGAAGACATTTTTCCTAATACCCAATCTAAACCTCCCCTGGCATAACTTGAGGCCGTTACCTCTTGTCCTGCCACTTGTTATCTGTGAGAAGAGACTGACCCCCACCTGCCTACAACCTCCTTTCAGGTAGCTGTAGAGAACAATTAAGGTCCCCCCTGAGCCTCCTCCTCTCCAGGCTAAACAACCCCAGTTCCCTCAGCTGCTCCTCATGAGACTTGTTCTCTAGACCCTTCACCAGCTTCGTTGCCCTTCTCTGGGCACACTCCAGCACCTCTACATCCCTCTTGAAGTGAGGGGCCCAAAACTGAACACAGTATTCAAGGTGGGGCCTCACCAGTGCCCAGAACAGGCGGACAATCACTTCCCTTGTCCTGATGGCCACACTGTTTCTGATAGCATGCTGGTGTGTACTGGCCTCCTTGTCCACCTGGGCACACTGCTGGCTCATGTTCAGCCAGGTGTCAATCAGCACCCCCAGGTCCTTTTCCACAAGGCAGCTTTCCAGCCACCCTTCCCCAAGCCTGTAGCATTGCGTGGGGTTGTTGTGACCCCAGTGCAGGACCCAGCACTTCTCCTTGTTAAACCTCATACAATTGGCCTTGGTGCATTGATCCAGCGAGTCCAGATCCCTCTGCAGAGCCTTCCTACACTCAAGCAGATCAACACTCTCCCCCCAACTTGGTATCGTCTGCAAACTTCCTGAGGGTGCACTCAATCCCCTTGTCCAGATCGGTGATAAAGATGTTAAACAGAACTGGCCCAATACTGAGCCCTG
The DNA here is from genome assembly GCF_023634155.1 of Falco peregrinus. Lineage (NCBI taxonomy): Eukaryota > Metazoa > Chordata > Aves > Falconiformes > Falconidae > Falco > Falco peregrinus. The sequence goes on from NC_073743.1 coordinate 28,899,390, forward strand.
GGGAACACCACTTGTGACCAGACGCCAGCTGGATGTAACTCCATTTACTACCACTCTTTGGGCTCGGCCAGCCAGCCAGCTTTTAACCCAGCGTAGAGTACAGCTGTCCAAGCCATGAGCAGCCAGTTTCTCCAGCAGAATGCTATGGAAGACAGCATCAAAGGCTTTACTAAGGTCCAGGTAGACAACATCCACAGCCTTTCCCTCATCCACTAGGCAGGTCATCTTGTGGTGGAAGGAGATCAGGTTTGTCAAGCAGGACCTGCCTTTCATAAACCCATGCTGACTGGGCCTGATCCCCCGGTTGTCCTGCACGTGCCACGTGATGGCACTCAGGATGATCTGCTCCATAACCTTCCCCAGCACTGAGGTCAGGCTGATGGGCCTGTAGTTCCCCAGATCCTCTTTCTGGCCCTTCTTGTAGATGGGCGTCACATTGGCTAACCTCCAGTCTGCTGGTACCTCCCCAGTTAGCCAGAACTGTCGATAAATGATGGAGAACGGCTTGGTGAGCTCCTCTGCCAGCTCCCTCAGTACCCTCAGGTGGATCCCATCCAGCCCCATAGACTTGTGCATGTCGAAGTGGAGCAGCAGGTCAGTAACTGTTTCCTCCTGGACCGTGGAGACTTCATTCTGCTCCTCCTCCTCCCTGTCTTCCAGCTCGGGGGGCTGAGTACCCAGAGGGTAACTGGTCTTGCTATTAAAGACTGAGGCAAAGGAAGCATTAAGTCCCTCAGCCTTTTCCTCATCCTTTGTGGCAATGTTCCCCACTGCATCCAATAAAGGATCCTTGGCCCTCCTTTTGTTTCTAATGTATTAGTAAAAACATTTTTTGCTATCTTTTATGGTAATGGCCAGCCCGAGTTCTAGCTGGGCTTTCACCTCTCTAATCTTCACCCTGCATAAACTCGCAACATCCTTAGAGTCCTCCAGTGTTGCCTGCCCCTTCTTCCAAAGGTGGTAAACTCTCCTTTTTTCCCCTGAGTTTCAGCAAACCCTCTCTGTTCAGCCAAGCCAGTCTTCTCCCCCACCAGCTTGTCTTTTGGCACATGGGGACAGACTGCTCCTGTGCATTTGAGTACCTTCTTGAAGAAGGTCCAGCCTTCATGGACCCCTTGGCCCTTCAGGACTGTCTCCTAAGGGATTCTGTCAACCAGGCTCTTAAACAGGCCAAATTCTGCCCTCCAGAAGTCCAAGGTAACAGTTCTGCTGACCCCCTCTCCTTCTCTTAGAATTGAAAACTCTGTCATCTCACAATCACTATGCCCAAGATATCCTCTGACCACCACATTACCCACCAGTCCTTCCCTGTTTGTAACCAGGAGATCCAGCATGGCATCTCCCCTACTTGGCTCACTGAACAGCTTGCATTACACAGGTATTACCTCTGTAAGATCCTATAAATGAGTTTAAAAAAAAACAAACACACAAAACAACCCACCACCAAAAAAACAACACCAAAACCACCCCAAAAACCCCAAACCCATTTCCTCTCAAAGAATAAATAAGTGAGGAAAGAAAGAAAGAAAGAAAAAAAACCTCTTTAAGCACATCAATCCCAGACGGAAGGACAGCATTCCCCTGAGATCTCCTACAATTGCTGAACGCTAATGCAGTTCACAGATTTATTCTGTTTTTACAGATTTTTTCCATCATGCTGATGGGAGTGGTAATGAAAAATGTGCTTCTAAGAGATCCAAGAAAAAGAAACCTGAGCCTCAGGAGTGCAAAGCTGCTAGCTGACTGAAGTGCATCAGCTGCAGAGCCACTGGTGCAGGCAGGTACTAAGTGTTTCATTACAAGTAACTCACCAATTAATACCAGGTCTATCTACAACACTGCCTGTAACTCCATGTTTGGGACTCGCAGACAGAATGCATCGCCAATTCTGACAATGTTATTTTTATTATGCAATAAAAGTACAAGTGTCTAAAGAAATATCTGGCTCATTAGCATACAGTGACATCTTCCATACACTTAGGAAGTATATGACAAGGGTGACGTGGTTAAACAGTCCTTTTACATCTGATGTCTTGAGATACAACGCAAATCACTTCCCTACAGCTGCTCACTGCTATGCACTCCTTTGCTTTCACCTTCATGGGTCTAAGTAATTCAAATCAGAAAAGCAGCACTCCTTAAGTACAAATGTTCAGTTATTCCAGCACCGACTGTAAAATGGGACAGAAAAACAGTGAGGAAAATTCAGAATCTGCTCCTTACTGGACATAAACCAGTATCTATCTCAGCTGCTACAGGTAAAGAGTAATCAATAGGAGGTTGTGGGACTTAGCTACAAGTGACAAGGTACTCATTATAGCTTTCAGAACAGTTCTTCCCAATTAATGTTATGTGAAACAGAATAGGTCTTGTGCTTTACTTGAGGGGAAAAAAAAAGGAATCCACAGCAGACCAGCTTATTTTCTGAATGGAACATACTGGCAGCAACAAAAACAAGTGTCCTGCACCCATATACATAAAATAATCTCACCACCTCACTTCCAGCTCTGCCCTCACCAACAAATGAACACTCAGCCAGACAGACTCCAAGTCCCTGCATCACAAAGCTGTCTTTCCAATCAGCCTGCTACAAAACAGCCAAGCTTAAGGGAAGTGCCATTACAGACGTTTCCACACAAATGGCCTCGAAGTGTCCCCAGAGGCACACTTCAAAGAGGTAAGGAAGGATGTCAGGGAGACAACATGGCTCTATAAGCCCTATTAATACCATTCATTATCATGAGATGGACAATGAACACACAGCAGATCTGGGGCCAAAGCAGCCACAAAACTTACCATTGATCAGGAAGAAGAAAGCCCCTGTTTCATTGGCCACTGCTCGGGCAATCAGTGTTTTACCAGTGCCAGGAGGACCATACAGCAGAATCCCACGTGGAGGCTGAGGACAAATGCAAGGGATTTAAGTGGTGAGCTAGTATCTGAATGCTTAAGTAACTTCACACTGAAGTTGTAAGCATTTGATAAAACTGGTCTGAAATTGTGATGCAAACTCATGCTGAATAGTGAATGCTGTACCACTTATGTAAAGGATGACGCACCTATGTTTAGTTAGAAGTCGGGAAATGTCCAAGGACCCTTATTGCCACATGACGGATGCACAGACTGCTAAGTCCTTGGGTTGGTTATCTTTAAAAAGGGACATTTGGTCTTAGATTCCTGTTGTACATGCAACGTGGCGAAGATGGAGACTTTAAACATGGCCGCTGAGGAATAGAGTCTGCGTAGAGACAACTCCTCAAGGACATTGCGCAGGCACGAGATATTTAAATCAATTCTCAGAGTTGTAATGAATATGTAAACAATTTCTTGGAAAACTAATGAATAGGTATGAGTTGCTTGTATAAAGAGGGGACTGAAAAATCCCCTCGGTGTGCATGACTGTCTTCCAGCTCGGGGGGCTGAGTACCCAGAGGGTAACTGGTCTTGCTATTAAAGACTGAGGCAAAGGAAGCATTAAGTCCCTCAGCCTTTTCCTCATCCTTTGTGGCAATGTTCCCCACTGCATCCAGTAAAGGATGCAGATTATCCTTGACCCTCCTTTTGCTTCTAATGTATTTGTAAAAACAGGTTTTGTTATCTTTTACAGCAGTGGCCAGCTTAAATTCTCGCTGGACTTTTGCTTTTCTAATTTTCTCCCTGTATAACCTAATAATGGCATCCTTGGAGTCCTCCAGAGTTACCTGCCCCTTCTGCCAAAGGTGGTAAATTTTCTTTTTTTTCCCCTGAGTTCCCGCCAAAGCTCTCTGTTCAGCCAGGCTGGTCTTCTTCCCCACCGGCTTGTCTTTCAGCACATGGGGACTGACTGTTTCTTTGCCTTTAAGACTACCTTTCTGAAGAACGTTCAGCCTTCCTGGAGCCCTTGGCCCTTCAGGACTGCCTCCCAAGGGACTCTGTCGACCAGGCTCTTAAACAGGCCAGTCTGCCCTCCAGAAGACCAAAATAGAGGTTCTGCTGATCCCCCCTCCTTACTTCTCCAAGGATCGAAAACTCTATCATTTCATGATTGTTATACCCAAAACGGCAGGATGGAGGGTGTGGGGGGGTCGAGCACACTGCCACATGGTTGTGATACAGGCTGGTACATTTCATCTAAGACAAATTCAACTGCCCTAATTGGAAGTGGCAGCCCAAACAAATGCAGGTGAATTGAACTGATATCTCTGTGTATTATGGAGAGTGTCATATACAGATACCAGCTCATTCAGACCTAGCTTAGGTGTTCAGTTTCCTTAAACCTGATGTTACACTGCACAGTGTACACATTATAGAAATGCCTATATAAAAATTGTATTAGTGAAGTCATTCAGAGGAGGAATGTTTTTAGCTAGATTGGTGCAACATCTCTGTAGTGGACTGCAGATACAATACAACAAAGAAAAGTGATGCAAGGTAAAATCTTGGTGGATTCAGCAGACACTGAAAGGAAGGGCTTAAGCTGAGAAGGATTTTTCTTCACAAATTTTATAAGCAAGAATTCAGAAAATATCTTTTAAAATAAAATATAGGGGCTGGAAATGAAATAAACTGTTCAAAACGGAAACAAAATGCATGATATATGACACTAATATGGAAGTGTAGACAGGTATAAACTAGATCTGTCTGAGAGAAATTTGAATAGCGTAGAGAAAAAAGAATGCTGTCCTTCATTTAGATTGATAAAATGGGTATTTACATACCATGAAATTTCATTATGCAGAATGAACCATGCTATTATTCTTGGTATATTCCACATTTAAAATACTGTATACATCACTTTCCCAAAAGGAGTGTTTATTTTAAGTCCAAAGACTATTCCAGTTCTATCTTAACAAGCCAATCTTTTACATTAGGAGTATCTGGAGAAGCACTACCTCATGCCTACTTCTACAGTTCATGAGACTACAACTACAGAACTTTATTTATTAATCATCAGAAAAGTAAGTTCTGTTATCTGTATGGTAGAGTCCTATAAACATTCTTGATAGCACATACATCCTTAAAAAGGCATAAACATTTCCAAGATTTCTAAAGCTATATTAGGCTGACTTGTTTCAGTCTATGTAAGTGCTGCACCATAACAGCTGCAGACAATCACATAGTTGCCTTGAAACAGTCCTCCTGACTTGTATTCTGTTCAGAACCAAAATCTTTTTGGAATACGTTACCTAGACCCAAGCCTTAACTTACATGGAGTGATTTAGAAAATACAGAAGACACTGTATACACTATTTCACTGACATATGTAGGAGACTGGCATGGACCACACTGTCAACAGACTCTATCCAAATCCCTGTTTAGCTGGCAACAGGATTGACACAATGTAAATAAAAAAAAAAAAAAAAAAGGATTTCTACCCATCTCTAATTCCTTGCTGTTTAAAAGAATATGTGACTAGGAAAAAAGTATAGGTTTCAGTTTTACATCCAGTCATACTTTGGCCTTCCATTTTTGTCTTGTAGAACAGTTGACAGCTATATAAAATCACAACTGCATAAAGTCAGTTTGCAAGACCAAAAGGAACCATCAATCATCCACATGTATATCTGACACAATAATACAGTATTTGCACTGAACTCATAGCATTCACTTAAGGTAAGGGATTTCTCTCTAAAAAGCTTCCAAATTACTTCAAACACCTAAAAGTGTCAAATAATCTATCACAACTATTTCCCCTCGGTGTGCATGACTTTGGTGGAGCAATCCCCCATGCACCCAGCGCTGCCGAATAAAGATAACCTCCGCTCGCCTGCATATTGCTGACTGATTCTTCAAATCATGCAACAGCTGCCATCCCAGCATTATCAACACACTTACTACTTTGCATGACACACAAACAAAAACCTTGCCAGTAACTGACAGTACTGATTCAAAGCATTCCTCTGCTTTGCAAGTTACCAGTACTTTAATCTGTGTCCGAAACACGTAAGGAAATACTTTCCTAACACCAACTTTAAAAAAAAATTCAAAACAAAAACCACAAACCAAATTACTTATTCCCCTCCCAATACCTCATAAGCCTCCAACATTAAAAGTCATCCACAAGGGCAAGCCCACTCATCCACCTGGTACACATGGGGACTTACCTTCACCCCTATGGCCTTGAAGAGCGCGGGGTGTCGGAGGGGAAGTTCCACCATCTCTTTGATTTGAGCCAGCTGCTTCCGGCAGCCACCAATGTCATCATAGCCCACTTCATTCAGTGACTCTTCTTCATCCTATATAGAAGGAAATACATTAAAACATTTGAGTGAAAACAATAGTTCAACAATCTCCCCGAGTCTACAGAACCCAGGAATCCAGGTTTTTGCTCATTGCCATTTCTTTGCTGTCTTGAGATTCTCACTTTCAAGTCTTCCTGTTGTCTTCTACAATTGTTTCTTAGTTGTCTCTTCCCAGACATGCAAAGGGAAATGCCTGCATGTACCTAGACCTCACTGAAGCCCACTCTCCTGAGTGACAGTCTCTGCTGCCAGGACCCCTACAGACTCTAGTGCAAAACAAGTTGTGTGACCCTCTGATGTGGCTAACAAAGATAACAGACAACGAAGCCCAGTATAAAATATACTTATTCCTTAAGTGATATTTTTAAGGATGACATACCTTTACCATACAGTTCTCTGACATAGCGTTTTCTCTTGGGATTGACTCTAACAGAGAATGTTAAGATCCAGATATGCAGATAAGACCAACTGTAACCAACTCTTTCAGTATAGTTCTACAGCATCCATTCATTTGGCTGTCCAAATCTACTGGCCTTAGTTATCTGTAACATTAGGCCACACTAAAATAATAAAATAACACAGCCTGGAATCTCAGAGGGGCTCAGTCCAAGCCCCACAAACAGGAGCTACTACTTCAAGCAGATTGCTCAGGGTCTGGCCCCATCAAGTAGTGAAGGTCTTCAGTTCTGGAGATTCCTGCCATCTCCAGGCCTTGCTCCAGGGTTTGGGGAAACCTTTTTCCTAATTATCTACTGGGAATTTCCCTTGATCCAGCTTGTGCCATTGTCTCTAGTCCTATCCCTGGACACAGCTCTTAGAGCCTGGTTATCCACCCCTTCCCATCAGGCAGTTGCCAGTAAGCCTGCCTCTTTGCCTTCCCTTCTCCATGCTGCATCAACCCACTCTCCCAGCTGCTCCTCATTCATTCCGACCTCCAGTTCTTCATCATTTTGGTGGCCTTGGCTGAACTTGCTCCTACCTGTCTCTGCTGTGTACCAAAGAGCCCAAACTGGACTCATCCAGTGCCCAGACATAGTCTCACAAATGTCAAATAGGAGGTGAATTTTTCAGAAGGCAGCTAACTACAAACCAGCACTCACCCTGATTTGCAGGTAGTAAAAAGGCACTTATTTTGTGAAGTATACAACCACCTTAGCTCATTTCTCTTGAGATTTCCTACTCTGTAACAGTAAGGTGGCCAAGACCTGACAGACAATCCACTCGGGCTGCCTCAAGCTTGGGACACTCAAGGCTAGACACCAATTGCTTTATTTTCACATGGCATGAAATTTAGCAACATTGTAAGCCCTCCCTGCTATGGATCAAGGGAACTTTGGAATTGAAAGATGCATCTAAGCCCAGCATGAGATATCTGGGAGCAGATGCAAACCCAGATGCTGCCAAAGTATGGCATCTCATCAGCAAACCTAAGCATTGGTGCTATCTCAGCATCTGAAGGAGGATACTGGAAGCCTATTTCTCTACCTTCAGCAGCAGCTCATCTCCTGAAATTAGAGATTTTAATCATTACATCCAATACACAAAATGCCAAAAACAGGAACTGCAAACACTGCTGCTCTCAAGGATTGTCACCGAAACAGATTTCAGACAGAGGGGATTCAGTAGAACCACATGGCAGGATTCTGCTCACCTCTCGTTTGATGGGCTCTCCTTCACAATGGATCACTGTGTCTGGAGCCACTATGCAGTAAGGACTTGGATCTGTCTCCACCACTTTGAACTCCACTGCACGCATCCCTCCACGCACCAGGAAGATGTCACCTGTAAAACCCCATATTACAGTAGTCTGCTGCAACAGGTGTCTGCAAAATATCAGCCTTTTTACACCAGCAGCCCCAGATGACAAGAAAGTGGGTTACATAGGCATACACTGCTGGCATTTTTAACACTGCTCTGTATTTCAAACTCAAGAGCTGTATGTATTGCGACTACCCGAGCACCATTTAGATCTGTAGCAGTTGAAGTACTCAAATTTCATCCAATAGACGCAGCAAACAACAGAAAAGAATACTCTGCCTAAATAGAAAACACAAAGGCAAGGAATCACATTTCTTCTCCATTCAGTTTCAATTCAACATTTCTAAAACAGGCAAGAAGCCCCAACTTAAGAACAATTCATTTTAAAGTTATTATAACTAGTTGTCTCCAGAAGCAGAATAACTTCAACTTGTGTTTATACTACATTAGGACCTATTTGTTCCAGCAGAAGTGCTACTAGCACAACTCTAAAAGTATATTTGTTTTTTATGCACTCTCCCAGTTATTAATTAAATTACTTTGAAATAGTCAGGGTGCCAGTTAGTATATCCAACCAATTCATTAATATGCAGGCAACTCCCCAATCCCATCAAGTGGTAGCAACTTGGGGGGGGGGGGAAATCTCATTAAACTGAGTTTTACCCGAGAGCCTTTTCTGATGCTCTCCCATCCCATGTAGAGGGGAGAAAAAAAAAAAAAAAAACAAAAAACCAACCAAACAAAAAACCCAGGACAATTATCAAGCTGGTCTGCCAGCCAGCAACAGATATCACCTTTTCTTCTGAAGATTAGGAAATTAAATCATCGCCAGCAAAATCTTACTCTACAGATGTCAGTCTAATGCAGGGGTCCTCAAACTTTTTAACCAGCACCAGCGCTGATGAAGAGGCAGGCAGTCATCTGCGGCTGCTTGGTTTTCCCCCCCCAACCCCCGGCGGCGGGATTCTGTAAATGCCGGGGGCCGGATTGAGGACCCTGGGGGGCCGTATCTGGCCCGCAGGCTGTAGTTTGAGGACCCCTGGTCTAATGCTTCATGGAGATCTGTGCAAGTTTCTAGAACTTCTCTTTATTCAGTCTCAGGAGTAGCTCACACTGTCTGCCATCAGGACTTCAATAACAGGTGCTATTACCTTTCCTGATGGGTCTGTATGCTTCCAGGAAGTACGGCTTGAGATAGACCTCAAACAGATTCCCTGTGATCCCTTCTACTGTGTCATCAATTGGCAACACATGAATACGTTTGCCATATTTCACATCTGGGCAAGGCTGAATGCTGCAACAGAAGAAAACTCCAGTTAGTCATATCATCCCAGACTTACACCCAAGTCTGGAAAAGGCAGTGATGTCCCTTCCCAGGCCAGTACAAATGCCAGAAAGGACCCTCCAAAGCCCTGGCGAGACTTCCCACCAGCATAAGAATGCTGACAAGGCAAAAATAATGCCCATCATAGAACTAGTTTTCACAACGCATGCTTTCCTTCACTCCTCTCAGCCCAATCCAAAACTGCTGGGGAGTTTCATACTTTCTTCTTACCCCCTGCTCTTCTGTAGCCCCCCCTTGCCATGCCCAAGGTACATTCAAAAGTTACTAATATAGCCTAAAGACCTGCAAGAGTCATGAGCTAACTTTTGTTTCAACAAGGAGCTACTGCTGAACCAACTGTAAGGGAAAGGGAGCTAGGGGGAGCACTGTTCCTTCCCCTCTCTCTCTCATAACTTACTACATAGAATAGAGCTCCTGTTGCTGATAACCCTGATTCTGAGCAAAGGCTCTCACAGTACCAACCAAGGGTAACCATGTGTCTGTCAATCCCCCTTTGCGGAGACTGACATTTAGGTTAATGTCTGAAGGCCCCTTTCCCCTTTTTAAATAAACATTTTGGCTATTATTTTACAGTGTAGGCCAACAGCCTATTGTAGTGACACCTCAGAGCATCAAGCTGTAGCAGAGAGGCAGAAAACTCAAACTGGCTTTGCCAGCTAAGAAAAGCCTATATGGAACTGCAGCTGAGCATGCAACTTAATACACTACTTTGTTCAAGAGTCTTAATAGATTCTTTTACCACAGGCTTTACAGAGAGGATATAGCAGAAGGGTAAAGGAAAAGACAGACCACACCAGAAGGAAAACAGTTGACAGACTACAAGCAGGAAGCAATTAGCTCATGAATCTGGATTTCGGCAGAAACCAGGCCACAGAAAGTAACACAATAAGTACTTAAAGATCAGCAAGAAAAATTTTGAGGGCAAGAAGTGTGAAAAGTCTCTGACCCTTGCAACAAAGGTAAGGCAATTGGTAACATCTGAAAGGCTGAGAACCACTACAGCTGTGCTCTCCCCATCTCTGCTGGGACTGTATCTGAACTGTCAAACTAAAAATTACTCCAACAGTAACCTCACATCAAGTTAACGTAAGGATTCACCTTTATTTTACATCCATAGACCGGCTCAAAGCACTGTTCTGTTCCAACTACAGTTGTATTTAAAACTTGCATTTTCTAGTGGTAGAAAGATGTGAACAGACTTGTTCCTCTCTACAAAGTTCACATGAAACATTTTGCATTTAAAGATTATTCCAGATATCACCCCTGGAAGTCTAGTGTCAGAAATCAGGCTCCAATTTTCACAGAACATGCATGATATTGCAGATTAGGAAGATGCTCAGGAAGAAGAGCTGTCAGCCCTCATATATTTAAGCCTGCAAATCAGCATTTTTATGTTTAAGAAATGCTCACGTGTTTTTTCTCCCCACTCCCATCACAGAATGGAACCTGCCTCCTGTAAGTGAAGATGTATACTTCAATACTTTCCCCACTACCTTCTACAAGCATTGCACAAAACTCTTGCAACACTGTTAAAGCATTCCTAATTTTTAACTATTTTGTAACAAAAATTGGAATGTAACAACTTTCAAGGATTTTTAATCTTGCTATTTAACTGCTTCACATTTGTCACTCATTTCTAGCAAGTTTTAACTTCTGTTTGTCATAGGGCAGCTCAGTGCTTGAGCTAACCATACTATGAGATCAATTACAATGTTGCTTACTGCTTTCCACAGTTTACTTTGTAGACATTAAAAATTTAGACAAGAAAAACTTGTGAATTCGTCTGACAATGTGAATTTGGGAAGATGACTGTGACAACAGCGGGATAATTGAACTACTTAATGACAGGATCTGGGCTAGTGAAAGTCCTGAAGCGATTTCAGTAATCTTTAGCATAATTTTTTTAGTATTAATCCAAATATGCATACAGCCAGAAACACATACAAAAGTAAACAGAGATCCCTAATATGACACACACTTGAAAATATTTGTGATCTCCTCTGGAAGATATAAGAATACTTCCTGAAGACCCCCTGCCTCTGCTACAGACTGAATCAATTCAGAGCCAGCACACAAATTTAGGCAACCCAGGGATATACAACAGTTAGCAAAGTAGTCCTCACCTGATCACATCACCCAGGCGCACTCTCAGGTTGTTGCGAACAACTCTATTCATGCGAATCTTCTCATCTGAGCAGGTATCGTCTGACAGAACAATGCAGACTGCTTCTCTCCTTTTCTTTCCTTTTAGCAGAACAGTGTCTCCTCTGAACAGTTGCAATTCATCCATTTTTGCCTGTAAACAATAACAGCATTAGGACAAGCTTTCGACAAAACAAAAATTGAAGGAGAGTTATTGAATTTGAAGAATTACATCTTGGAAGCAATATACTAGATCTGCAAAGACAGAAGTTCCCACAACACCCAGTCAAGAGCTAACCCTGAAGCCAGACTAAGGACACAAGCTCAACTGAATCATAAAAGTTGAGAATCAAAATATATTTTATCATGGAAGAGCGTTAGAAAACAAGACAACCTACCTCCCCCATCTTGGTTTCAGCTGGGATGGAGTTAATTTTCTTCTTAGTAGCTGGTGCAGTGCTGTGGTTTGGCTTTGGTGTGAGAACAATGTTGATAGGACACTGATGTTTTTAGTTGTTGCTGGGTAATGTTTATACTTTGTCAAGGACTTTTCAGTTTCTTGGGCCTTGCCAGCAAGAAGGCTGGAGGGGCACTGGAAATTGGGAGGGGACACAGCCAGGACAGCTGACCTGAACCAGCCAAAGGGATACGCCATACCATAGAACATCATGCTGAGTATATAAACTGGGGGAAGAAGGGGGAAGAAGAAGGAAGGGGGGGGAGGGCATTCAGAGTGATGGCATTTGTCTTCCCAAGTAACCATTATGTTTGATGGAGCCCTGCTCTCCTGGAGATGGCTGAACACCTGCTTGCCAATGAGAAACGGTGAATGAATTCCTTGTTTTGCTTTGCTTATGTGCACAGCTTTTGCTTTCCCTATTAAACAGTCTTTATATCAACCCATGAATTTTCTCACTTTTACCCTTCCGATTCTCTCCCCCATCCCGCTGGGGGGAGGGGAATGAGCAAGTGGCTGTGTGGTGCTTAGTTGCTGGCTGGGATTAAGCCACAACACTCCCTCACTTGTAACTGCTGCAGCTTCTGATAAAAATACTTAGGTTCGTGTTGCAAAGCTACATTTCAAGTTAATAGCAACCGCTTGTGTATTACCAGATTAAATGCTTTGCTTTTATAGATTACGCACCTGGGAGAGTGACACAACACTGTTGTCTTCATTGATGGCTTCATCAACAATTAACCGATTGGGCCTGTTCTTCTGCTTCAGAATAGCAGTTGATAAGTCATCTACTTTGGAACTGGCAAAAAAAACATAAGTCAATGAGTCCAAGTGATATTGCTATCACCTTTCCAGCCACCTCTGTTTTGTTCTCCATTTTCTATGAGTTTCATTGTTGTCTTGTCTTTTAAACACTATACTTGTTTAAGACAAAGGAGAATATTATTCTGAGGCACCAGTTTCAGGAGTTCAATGCAGAATGTGTTCTGTCACTATATATAATTACTTTACTAGCCTCAAATGGAAATAGCTATGGAACTATATATGAAAAAGTGACCAGTGAGATGTTGCTAATTGCAAGATGTTTTGCCTAAAAGAATTAGTCAGACTCATCTGAAATCACATGTAACCACTGCCACCAAAACAAAAGTTCAAGTCTATTTGGCATCAAATCCCAGATAAATAGGGGAATTAAAGGACAATGCTGCAGCTCCCCTGACAGGAAGAATTGTAAGAGTTCCAGGGGTCCTCAAACTTTTTAACCAGGGGGCCAGCGCTGATGAAGGGGCAGGCAGTCATCTGCGGCTGCTTGGTTCCCCCCACCAACCCCCGGTGGGGGGGTTCTGTAAATACCGGGGGCCGGATTGAGGACCCTGGGGGGGTCCGTATCTGGCCCGCGGGCTGTAGTTCGAGGACCCCTGGGTTAGCCTTTCAAGGCTCATTAGTTAAACCTAACAAGCCAGTAGAAATATTCAAGTGCTCATGAAAGATGGGTGGTTTTTTGTTGGGTTTGGGTTTTTGGGGGGTTTTTTTTGTTTGTTTTTTTTAATATAAGCACCTTTCCATAATACCTACACAGGAGTCACTGCAGCTCTAGCCTACTACACCACAAGAAATATGACAGATAATTTGTTTGCCTTGACAAAACTGAGCACAACAAACAGCAAGGAAATGGGAGAAAGTAGCATTAAGTGATTTCCTTCAAAATCAAATACAGCAAATAATTCGCATTATGAAAGAAATATGAACTTGAACCAACCAGTTCCCAAGGAGCTCTTAGAAGTTGTACATTCGCCAGCCACAACAGCAGTAGACTGTTTTAACTTCCCTTGGTGGGCGCATCCGACTACTCTCTCAAAGCAGCCCAGATGTGCCAGTGACTAAGGTCAGAACAGAAAACTCTGCAGAGTTTGGTTTGATTCACACCAAAAAGAAAAAAGTCTTCTTTTGTCCTGAGCAAGCAGCAAGCACCAGCAAAGAGTAGGAAGCTTTGTGGACAACAGCGTTGGCCATACACTTTGGCTCCGTTTCACTATTTTAGGGACAAAATAACCAGAAGAAATCAAACCTTGAGTGGAAGCGGCAGAGCAAGCAGCTACACAGTACAAACACAAACTGGCAGCAGTGTGTCACTTGGCATGCTCAATGCACTTTTAAAAATACATCAGAGGTGACATACCTAAAGTGTGATGTTACCTGAGATGCCCCCAACCCTCAAGATAAAGATTTTTCCCAAGACAGACTATGCAGTATTGGCTCCTTTCTCTGACACATAAAAGGGGGAACACTTCCAAGCAAGCCTATGAGGACAGCTAGCTTGTTTCCAAAAGGTTCTTAAGCTTCGTATGAAAGGCAATATTATTTTAAGTGAACAAAAGGAGGAGTGGTAAAAACATATCTTTCCAGAACTGCCAGCATTGGGAAAGTCACCTTTTTCCTCACTTCATTAAAGAGTGCAAGAGGTAAGAAATTGACATCAATCCCTTTCAATGACTATGTGAGATGTTACAGATCCATTCTCTAAACCTAAAAAGACACAAGAAAGCTCCTACTTGGATGTATCCAGCAGCCTCATTAATTCCATCTTCAACCTAAAGTGTGGTCTTGGTAAAGTCCTAAAAGGTCTGGTATTTCCAGGAAAACTGAGAACGCAATACATTGTCAGACCAGACAGGATCTTGTGATTAAAACAGTGGATAAAAACAACCACCTACTTGTAAGGACTTGGCCTCATCATTAGTTCCTGTATTGCAGAATGGCTGTGTGATCATGGCCATGACTCCCTTAAAGATCTTTGTGAAACAAAGTTAGCGTAAGTTAGCTGAAGCAGGCCTTGCAGCTATGCTGAGGCATGCTGATAAGGAAGCTGAGAAAAACACTGACCTTGTGCCTAATGTTGTAAATAACTTTGAGGAATTCGCGTAGACAAGAGAGGAAAAAAAAAATGTAGCTAGCTATCCGCAGAAACCGCAAGTAGGAGGACGTATGAAAATGTAACCCTTTAGAGCTTAGCCAATCAGCAGATGACTAGTAGGCATAATTAACTGGAACTGTATATAAGACATAATCGCGCCGTAATAAATCGAAGCTTGCTCTATCACTCATATTGAGTCGGCCGCATGCTTCCCCTCGCTCGTCAAAGTGGCGCCCGAACAGGGACCCCTAACCTTGTTCTTCACCGGACAGCGAGGATGGAGAAGCACTGGTAGCAGCGACCAGAGAGCAGAAGATCGGCTGATGCTGGCATCGTACCCGATCCGTGCTTGAGCCCAGGATAATTCAAGAAGGGGTTCGCCGTCCGTGAGCTGCTACCCAAGGGAAAAGGCTGCAACAAAGAGGACTTTAACAAGTGCACAATGGAAAAAGAGGTAGCGCTAGCACTTTTACAATGCTTTTTAGAAAAGCGGGGGAGTAGGCCCTTTAAAAGATCTGGCCCGGTTAATTGCATTAGGTAAAGCAAAAGGATATTTTGCAGATCCTGAGCATATGTTTGAAGTAGAAGAATGGCGTAATTATGGGGATTGTTTATGGGATTTAGTAATAGATGATGATAAGGCAGCAAAAAAATTGATGAAATCATGGCACGAAGTAACTAATTGTATAAAAAGATATCAAGCAGAAAAGCGCCTTGCTGCAGCAGTAACAAGCCGACTTGCAAGCGCAGATCCTAATGCAGGAAAAATTATGCCATGTGAGAATTACATTCCAATACCCCCTTTATCACAAACAGTGCCCTCTGTACCGCCTATAGAGCCCACTGCACCACCTCCAGACCCTTCGTGTCCTCCGCCCCCCCCTCCGGTGAAGTAGCCTCGCCCCCCCCCCCCCCCCCCCCCCCCCCAGTGCAGTAGCCTCGGGGGGGCCAGAGGGCGGGGACACATCTGACTAAAGTGCTGCTGAGGAAGAAAATAGCAGTGGGCAGTCATTACAAAATTCTAAAAAAAAAAAAAAAAAAAAAAAAAAAAGGAACAAAAAAATACAGTAAACAAACTGGTGCGTTCTACGCACATTAATTGGCAAAAAATAGCACAAGAAGCAGCTGCTCAGGGAATATTTGATATTGCTGAGCAAGTCAACCCCCCACAAGCTTTCCCTGTAACGTATCAGATGAATGCCGCTAACCAAAGACAGGGAACCTGGGAGGCTTTGATTGGAAAATATTGTCAGTTACGTAGTACAGTGAATGAGTCAGGCCTCCACAGTGAGCCCACCAGATATACCTAACTTTATGAAAGGGCCGTTATTGTGCCAGTGTATTCTGGAGAATAGTAACAGTTACACCAAAGGCATTTTAGTAACCCTGCCCTAAGATTCTTCTGTAGAAACAATGCTAGAGCGAATGAGTTGGGTGCCAGTAGGTCAGCAAGCCTTGCTAGTGGAAGCAATCCAAGCAGTAGGGAGAGATTTAGTGCAAGCCCAAAGTCAGGCTTTTGCAGTGCTTGCGCCTCTGCGCCCCCCTGGGGCTACCGCGCCCCCAAAGCCAGCGACCACCACGCGCCGAGACTTCCCCTGCTATCGAGACTTCCCCTGCTATCGATGCGGGAAGCCAGGACATACCCGTGACCGATGTCGACAACGTCAACTGTGGTGCCAAAAGGGACCACACAGCACCAATGTCTGTCGGCAGATGGGAAACGGGAAACCGAGCGCGAGGAGCCGCAGCGCGTCGACCCCAATCGCGACTCCTGTCACCTTCACGACACCCCCTCCAGGAGACATGACCAACTCTTATCGGCAGACACCGTGTTACAACCCGCCACCCGAAGGAGCCTCGGCCTGGACCTGGCAACAGCAGTAGATACAACATTAATTGACAACTGACCACAAAACATCGCAACTCGTGTCCGAGGACCTCTGATAATTAATGGACAAAGTTATGGTGCTCTATTATTAGGGCGGTCTCCTGGTAGTTTAAAAGGGCTGTTGTAAAGTGTGTTGCTTATAGTAATAATTGTTATCATTGCACTCGTATGTTTAAGCTGTGCTCTCTCTTGTATTCAAAAATTACTCAAGCGTGTAACTGCACAAGTTTTGCTTGCACAAAGAGAAAAAGGGGGAAATGTTGCAGAATGGCTGTGTGATCACGGCCATGACTCCCTTAAAGATCTTTGTGAAACAAAGTTAGCGTAAGTTAGCTGAAGCAGGCCTTGCAGCTATACTGAGGCATGCTGATAAGGAAGCTGAGAAAAACACTGACCTTGTGCCTAATGTTGTAAATAACTTTGAGGAATTCGCGTAGACAAGAGAGGAAAAAAAAAATGTAGCTAGCTATCCGCAGAAACCGCAAGTAGGAGGACGTATGAAAATGTAACCCTTTAGAGCTTAGCCAATCAGCAGATGACTAGTAGGCATAATTAACTGGAACTGTATATAAGACATAATCGCGCCGTAATAAATCGAAGCTTGCTCTATCACTCATATTGAGTCGGCTGCTTGCTTCCCCTCGCTCGTCATTCCTGGACACTGGAAATTAATTTAGCAGGTAGATTTTAAAACTTAAGCTAAGGGACACCAGAAAGAAACAATTTAGCCTGTTCAAAGTGTAAATGTAAATCATACTCCTCTACACGAGATGTGGATCCAAAGGCGTTTTGATAAGAAACTGCTGCCAGACTTTGGCTACATAACCTGTTACTGAAACTGAGTGGCTGTCCCTCAGGATGCAGAGATTGCTGTGCAGCCTAAAAAAAAAGTCTGGGATATGAGATAAAAATAAATGGAAAAGGAACTGGGCAGCAAGTGGAAGCTTTTGGACCAAAACTTTCAATAAACCAAAAGCTGTATAAATCTGGAAAGAAAGTTCAAATACCTTCCAACACACAGCAATGCTGAACAGCACAGCAAGTAGTCCACTTAGTTCTGCTGAATGTGAGAAAAAAAAAGTTTTAGTACTCAAGAACTGAATCTGCAGTTCCCCAAGAAGCAAGAGCTGGATCAATGTTGTCAGTACACTATCGTACTTAAAGTGATTGAAAAGCTTAGAGGCATTAAAAATGGAATAAAGGTCTCCAAGAAACAGCATGCATACATCTAAATGCATGGGGTTCTGCAAACAAACAAAGGTGTTAAGAAATTACGTGACAGCTACACAGAAGAGTGATGTTATTTCTCCTACAGACAAGGGTAAGGACTTTGACAGACAAGCACTACCCATTTTCCAGTAGCAATTCAGATTATTATGACCACTGTTTGCCCTCATTGCATCTCTCCTGGGGGTTCCTCATGCTGAAACTAAGATAACAGAGCAAAATATGTCTGTGCACCTCAACCACACTCAAACAATCCCTGCCATCTATGCATCAGGAAAGGAAAGCCTGAACTGAAAATACTAAGCAGGAAAGCCTAAGGCACAGGTTGGGGTTCTCTCCTGCCAACTTTCCTATGTGTGCTGGCAAAATTCAGTGAAGGGCAGGACAGAGAGCTAACATAGGTAATTTTTAAAGCTCCTCAATGAGTTTCCTATCAGGGAGGACTTGGTGCAAATCCTCTAGGTCATCTCCCTTACTCATCCCTTTCATCAGCTCCCTCACCCACTTTCCCTCTCACTCCTCAACAAAGAGATAAACTGAACAAAAAATGTAGCTTTAGAGCAGTTTTGGAATTAAAAGGAAATACAAAGCCTGCATCAAAAGCCTGCCCTTAGACAGAGGCCAGAATCGAGGACATAATGGCACAGCTAATGGCCAAACTTGCATATAAAGCGCAACATCAGCAAAATTGAAGTAAACATGCCCTAAAGACCAACAATAATGGGTTCCCAGTTTCCATCCTTAGCCCCCTTTTCTCTCTCAGTAAAGAAGTCCGATAGCTCCATTTGACAGAGGGAAGAGGTTGGGAGGGACATTTTACAACTTTTATCACTTCATTTTTCTCTGTCAGAGCTTCCCTAGTTCAGCATGGTGATAATGCCTAGAGGCTATGCATTGTGGTGGACAGCAGGAGTAGGCTGGAAACTAGGACCATGCATGGCAATCAGTTAGCTGAGGGGAATGTGCTCGAGCTTGTCTAGACAACAATTAACATGATGAGGCATGTTTGCAGAGCACGGGGGAGTGGGAGACGGATGGCGCCAAGGAAAGGTAACACCTTGTGGTTAATTGCTGGTAGTTAACCACCAATCAGGGATTGCCTAGTATGCAATGCTTAGCTTCAAGAACCAATCTGTTTAAAACGCGCAGCTTCTGAAAGTGTATAAAAACTCGTGCTTCTGTACAATAAATTGACATTTGCTTGCATCAAGCTGCGTCCCGTCTCTTCATTCGCCGCAGTGGACAGTATGAAGAATGAGCGCAGAAAGTAATTACTAATTCTTCTGAAAACAACTACCAATCTCCGAAGCTCCACATAAAGTAGGGAACTAAACTGTTCCTGCAAGTCTGTGCTAAATATACAATGAAAAGTCACCAACTCAAAATGATTTCAGCTTCGTTAACAAGCGAACACAGTCATGCTTTTTGTATGGTGGTGTACTTTTTTATCAATACCCTCATGAACTTGCTTCCTAGATAAAACCTGTCAGTGCTTTCTTACCAACCCTGGACCTCAGCATCCATGTTACAGACTGAACTACTTTCCCCAGCTAAGCATCAAAAAAAATCCATACAACATTTTATCCATTGAAGCTAATGAGCAAAATATCTGATGATTGCAGCCACTTACTTGTGGATAACTGGCTAGCTGAAAAAGGTCTCATAGACATAGTCCAGCTGGCTGGACAAAAATGCACATCGCTCTCAGCTTATCTGAAGTAAAGCAAAAATACACTGTCTTTGGCTGTTCTTGTTACACAATAACAGGAAGATTTCGGTGGGAAAAGAATGTTGCAGGTGGGAACAGATAACTACAGAAGAGAAACTAGGGGCGGGCTTGGTATTTAGGCAACTAACCAATAATGAGCTTAACTTTTGTAATATGTATGAGCTAATTATAACAAGGCATAAAAGGTGACTGTAAGGGACAATAAACGAAGTCTGCTGATCACTCATATTGAGTGACTGTGTCTTCCCTCCGTCGCGACAAATGGCGCCCGAACAGGGACCCTAGAGAGGGCTGAACCTGCGAGCCACGGTTCGACGGAGATTCGGGTACCGGTCCTGAAAGCAGCGCAGGAGGCGGAAGGGCACAGTCCCCGCGCCCGGGAGCACCTACAGAGGGTCCCGCCGGCCACGCGTCGCCGAAGTCTCGCAAAGGCTGCAACAGCGCTGACGAAGGTATGGAGAGACAAGCGACGTACGATTCGCTCAAATGCTTTTTAGAAAAGCGGAGCGTTCGGGACATAGATTGTAACAAGGCATTACCCGGGTTATTAGCGTATGGGATAGCATCCGGGACCCCCGCGGCAGCGGCGAGCGGCGGCGCGCAGCCCGGCAGGCCCCGTCCCGGCCGCGGTTTCTCTCCAAGGCGGAACCCACCCCCCTCCGATCGGCGCCATGGCGATGCAAGCGGCCAAGCGAGCTAACATCCGGCTGCCCCCAGAGGTCAATCGGGTCCTTTATATTCGGAACCTGCCCTATAAAATCACAGCGGAGGAAATGTATGATATGTTTGGGAAATACGGACCTATTCGACAAATCAGAGTTGGAAACACTCCTGAAACAAGAGGAACAGCTAAAGCTTCTCAAGGAAAAATACGGAATTGATTACAAACCCACCAAAAAAAAAAAAAGGTGCTTCAGATGTCCCCTACAAGAAATGGGTTTCTGCCTTGAACTAGCAAACATCTCTGTGCTTAAAGAGAAGCCTTTTTGCCTTGATGGAGATAATTTATTCTGTATTCTGTATTTATGCTGTATTCTGAATGTGGAAATTGGTTGGGACTAGGAGGCTGGCTTAAAGGCATTTTGCAAACGGGATTATTATTTTTGATCATTATTGTAATAATAGTTTTTTGATCAAAACCAGCCAAAATTATTTGTAAGCATTAGGCATATCTGAAGAGAATGCCTTTATTTGAATCAGCACTTAAG
The DNA here is from genome assembly GCF_023634155.1 of Falco peregrinus. Taxonomy (NCBI): domain Eukaryota; kingdom Metazoa; phylum Chordata; class Aves; order Falconiformes; family Falconidae; genus Falco; species Falco peregrinus. Next base: position 28,920,279 of record NC_073743.1, read on the forward strand.
GTGTAGTTTAGTCTGAGGCTGTGGTTTTATCTGCTTCTGGTGAATTTTTGAAGTGATGAAATCAGAGATACAAGGTATACTAAGAGTTATGAGGTAATAAGGTAATAATCTAAGTAAGGGTGCTGTCTTTTATGTCTACAAGTGCAATATGCTTTTACGTAGCAGAGAGAAACTTTGACAATAATGTTGCTTGAGCGAGATGTGCATGTGACAACTTGGGAAAAGGGATATCACAACTGGAGTGCAACAGTGTTTCTATGTCTGGCAGAGTGAAATCTTTCAAGACCTGAGTTTAGACAGTCTAAAATAAATTGTTAGTATTCAGAAAACCCATCTTAAGCCTCTTTTGCTTACATGGTGTTATGGAAGTCAACTGCTATTGTAGAGAATTAATGATTTTTTAATACATATTAACAAATACTACTATTTTAACTTGAGGCAGTTGAGTGAGAAATACCCACGTGTAGCATTTGAGGGAATGACAGCATAAATCGCACTTACAGTAAGACTGCATTTTTAATTACTGTACTCGTTAAGATTCGATGATGCCATAAGGCTAAGGCCTTTTATCACAGATCGGTTCTGAACTAAAAGGTGTGTGCACATGTAGATATGCACATTTGTGTTATTTTCCTTAATTGGCTACAAAATAATATAATTAGGTCGGGGACTAGATCTTGGGAATATGTCTATTATACTTCTGTTTGTTAAGGAACGTGCATAACACACAGCACCCATGTAGGCTTGGCTTGTGGCATAGTTGTCAAATTTAGCATAGACATTCAGACAGATAAGCAACGTACTCTTCTTGTGTGTATCACCTACAAGCCATTATGGCTTAGTGTGTAAATCTGTATGTAACTATTGAAAAATCCACTTATGAATGTATATAGCTTGGAACTAATTTTTCCCCTTTGTTAATTCTTTGATATCAATGAGGTATTCTTTAGAAAATGTATGGACTGGTTGGTTGCATAAGGGCAGTTGTTATTTGGACAGAAAATTGTTAATGGTCAGGGATTTTCCACTAAAATATTTGCAAATATTCCTAGTCAAACATCAGTTTGGTTTCTTTTTGGGTTTTGAGCTTGCATTAGTCCATGTTCAGAACTTTAAAATTACCTTTGAATTTTTTAAACTTTTTATATCACTGGAACAGAAAGAGCATCTAAATTAAAGCTTCAAGCTAACTTTATTTTTCAAGTATTTCTGGAATTATACTTCTGAACTGAGATTTTATAAGTTGGCTGTGTATTTTCCTGTGTTAAAACGCTGTTATTGAAAATGGTCAACCAAGCCTATGTCGCCCAAAATAAAAACGGGGGAATTGTGGATAACTGGCTAGCTGAAAAGGGTCTCATAGACATAGTCCAGCTGGCTGAACAAAAATGCACATCGCTCTCAGCTTATCTGAAGTGAAGCAAAAATACACTGTCTTTGGCTGTCCTTGTTACACAATAACAGGAAGATTTTGGTGGGAAAAGAATGTTGCAGGTGGGAACAGATAACTACAGAAGAGAAACTAGGGGTGGGCTTGGTATTTAGGCAACTAACCAATAATGAGCTTAACTTTTGTAATATGTATGAGCTAATTATAACAAGGCATAAAAGGTGACTGTAAGAGACAATAAACGAAGTCTGCTGATCACTCATATTGAGTGACTGTGTCTTCCCTCCGTCGCGACACTGGAACAGCACATGACACAGCAGTGAGTTCATACCCACACTCAAGATGCCAAGTTCTCAAAAACCGATTCAGACAGATATGGACACGGAAATGAGACTCTCTTCAGAAACCACACTATTAGCTCTTGCAATGCTACTCTTGGTGTTAAAGCTCAATTCAGCAAGATGGCTGCTAACAATATTGACCCAAAAATTGCAGCTAAAAAGTAACTGTTTTCCAGTTGCAAAGTAACTTTTATTGATTCCTGTGTGGCGAGAACTTTGCAAGAGTAGAAATTTCTTTTTTTAAAGACACTGTTCACCTCACTCAGACTCAAAATATACCTTTGAGACCATCACTTCCATCACAAACTTCTACCACGGACACTAAATTCTTGACACACCTTGCCGGAACTAAGTAGGAGTAAATAGGTCTAAATTGCAGGAGTTGCAAAAGAAAAAGAGAAGATAAACCACGGACGCTAAAGGGACTAAAAAGTGCCTCTGACAAGGGCAACAAGTCACTTAAAGTATTCTTGGATTTGGGAAATTATCTTTAGGTTCTATCTTTAGTCCTCTCAAGGGGCAATGAAGTGGCTTGCACACGTGGGCCGGGAGACCAGTATTACTCAACTAATTTTTGAGAGGCGTAAAAGATGCCCCTCAGCCTGGCACTGAAAACAGATTGAGGCAAGACACCAGAGACAAAAATATAGCCGATTGCCTTAGCTGCCACAGAGGCCAGCCCGGCACAACATATCTGCCTCTTCTAATGCCAAGTCACTTCTAGCCTTGATCCGAGGGCCGCTGCGGACCTGCGGGGGAGGAGGCCGGGACATGCCTCTCCTCCCTCACTGCCCCGCCAGCCGCTCCACCGCTTTCCCCGACGCTCGCGGGACCTGGAAGACAAAGCCCTTCCCGGCTGTGGCCTAGCCCAGGCGGGACGGCCCCGGGCGGGGGCACGGCCAAGGCCCAGCGGGAAGCCTAGCTTGGTCAGGCCTCGGCCCCCTATGACTCGACACTTCCCGGGGAGGCCCATCCGGGCGGGGAGGGAAGAGGAGCGGCGGCGCACGGGGCCCTCCTGAGGGCACGCGCCTGGTCTGGCGCGTGCGAGGAGCGGCCCATCCCCCTCCCAGCTCCACTTCCACCTCCTCAGAGCCTGCATGACACAGCGGGATCGGGGGCCGGATCGGACCCGCCGCCGGGTCCGGCCAGGGCAGTGCCGCACCGCACGGAGGAGTAGTAAGGAGAGGTAGGCCGGGCTCAGCACCGCCGGGCCAAGGCCGCGGCCTGCTAGCGGGTGGCCCACACTTACTCGGATCCTGAGGCCATGGCGCTGAGGAGGAAAGGGGCGAGGGTAGGCGGCCGGCGACGACTCCTCAAGGCGTGCGACAACGAATCTCAGACAATCTCGCGACGATGGCAGCAGGTCAACACACTTCGCGCTGACTGAACCTCAGAACCGACTCATCGGCAGGAAAAGCTCCGCCCCGCGTTGCCTCACCAGCTTAGCAACAGCATGCGCTGATCAATCGGAAATTCTGCCCAGCCACCGCCTAAGCCAATCGGGAAGGCGGAAGCGAGGAAAAAAAAGAACGAGCGCTCTTGTTCCGCTCGCTCTTGCTCCTTCCCCCTCTTCTTCTCCTCGCATAACACCCATCAGCCAATCACAGCACCACCCCTGCCGTGGCTGTTATACAGGGCAACATGGGTCGGGCAGCCAATGGCGAAAATCCAGGCGGAAACGCTCACCATGACGGCCATCCGGGCTAGTCTCGCCTCGCGATTGGCTAGCGCCCGAGGAAAGGGAACCGTGTGGGGAGGATTGCAGTCAATCAGGAGGAATGGGAGGCGGGTACTCGGGGAGCAGCCGGAGTGCGCTAAGCATACCCGGCCTCAGCCGGCGGGTCCGCGCACGAGCAGTGGGGCAAATTGGCCCCGTTGGGGGCGGTCTCTGGGGCAGCCTCGGTGAGTCTTTGAAAGGACGCGTTCCAGAGGCTTCATTTCCCCCCGGGTAAAAGTGTATGGCGGGGTTCGGCCCGGCCCTTCCTCTCCATCCAAAGGTACCTGCGGGCCTCCTTTCTCTGATTTTTTTTTTTTTTGCAAGTTTTCTTTCCCTGATTGATTTATTTTTTTTTTTGGAAGGGCTGGACTACCCCACCAGGCCCTGCTGCAGGACTTATGCTCCCGACCGCTCATCTCAGCGCAGACACTGCCCCATCAGGGGTTTGAAGCCCTAGCTCTCCTTGAACCACCTGAAATACCCCCCCCACAGCTCTTCACCACCACCGGCCACGCCTCTGTGACCTGCTGCCCGCCAAGCACTGCTTCCCAGTCTGTTTGGGCACTCACATCCCCACATCCCTGATACAATACTGTAGTTGCTTCATGAACCTTTGTTCTAGTGTATAAACCCCCTCACTTTTAGTTGTAGGTCAGCTGTGTCCTTGGGGCCAGCTATTGTTTAGGCTTTGTAATTCTTGTATGTAGGCACTAACCATCTAAGGAATTGTTTATCTTAGTCAAGGAATGTGTGAAGTGATGAGAGAGAGTCTGCAGCAGAAAAACCAGGCCGAGCTGGTTCTGTGGTTTGTGAAGGAGTGCCAAGTAAGTGATATGTGCAAGAACTTGGGGGGTCATGGGGCAAACAACGGGATGAAGAGGAAGTAATGCCCACCAGACCCTCAGGACGACCACCTGGAGGCATAAGTGCCAAGGAGTAAAAGGACATTATAATATTAATGAAAGTCCCTGGAAGGCTCATACATATGCAGATAATTCCTGGAAATGTAATGAATATGCATAGCTATGTGACATAAAATGGGACCTGTGAAATAGTTCGGCATGCACATTAGGTGGAGCAATCCCCCATGCATCTGGCACTGCAATAAATAATGCCTGCTTCTTAATGCTACATTGGTGTTAAGGAGTTTTATTCCCAATTTTCGGTGACATCCCCACCTGAGTGATATTTCCTTAGGGCCAGAAACATTGCTGGAGCCAAGTGGCATTGCACTTGCAGCCCTGGCTCTGCTCACATCAGGGGGGAATCATGTGTCAGATGCCTGTTCTCAACCATCTGGTGCTGGCAGGTACTCCCTTGTTTTCTCATAGGTGACTATTAATAATTTAATTACCTGGTGCTCTGTTCCAAGGAGTCAACTAGTACTTGATCCCTGCCTCCTCTCCTGCCCTTCTATTTTTTTAAAGCCCAAGCAGTGAGGTGGGACTGAAGAAGAGCAGCCATGGGGCTCTCCCAACCCAGAGGAGTCTGGCTCTGCTGAATTTAACCTCTTCCAGTAAGGCATTGTCCCCCAACATCTGGGTTTTCAATCCCCTCTGTTCATCCCTTGCTCTCCAAGATATTTTTTCTGAAGGAACTGCAGGGCAAAGCCCACCCAAGGCCCCTTTGGCATTCAGAGGAGACCATAGCAGCTCCTATCTCATGCTTCTGAGCTTTGTCACGTCCTGTTTCCTCTCCCTCAACTCACCCTTTGCCTTGCAGTTTCCAACCATTTCTTCCCTCTTGTGGGAGGCAAGGCTTGCCAAAAGCTTGGCTAATGTGCTTGTGGGACCTTCCTCACCCAAAATTAGCTGCACCAAACACCAGGCAGGAGCAGGTGCCCCTTCACCCCTGCTCAGTGTCACACAAAGGAGCCCAGAGACACCTAGTGCAGTTAGCACAGACACCACCATCCCCCCCCAAGGGACACAGGGGACACACAGGCACGGGTCTCAACACTGCCACCTTTCCTGGCTAGTGCAGGGCAGTAGAAGTCAGACCTAGAGCTGCATGCTTCAGCCAAAACCACTTCTCTGGGCTCCAAACTACCGTGACCGAGTAAAGCGCCAGTATACAAAGCACAGGTAGGACAGATCATCTGACAAACCCTTTGCTTTATGAGACCATCTGGCTCTGACACCAGCTCCCTGGTGCTCCAGGGAGCACAGAGCTGCCCCCACTGCATACAGCAGCATAACCAATGCCAACTTCAAAGGAACGAGGATATCTCTGCCCTCGATCTCCCACAAACCCAGGGCACAGCCCACAAGCTCACAGCAGCTCCAGGCAGCATCAAGACCATGACTGCAAAGGTTCACTCTGGAAAAAGGACACAGTAAAACTTAAACTAAATAAAAGCCTTGGCTCTATTAGAAAAGGAGAACTATTCTGTTTCAGTCCTTTGGGAATCCAGCTTTATCCAAGAGTAATTTTGAGTCTTGGAGGAGTCCTTAAAGGCCTCATGCCAGCCTGGTGCAGGGAGACTTCAGCAGGTGGGGATGAGGAGACTGACTGGGTTAGCTCAAGGGGTCCAGGCTTGTAGTCCCAAGGTAATTCTGTATGCTTCTGGCAAGAGATTCACTGTGTGGGAAGGTCGCCTGCTTCAGACACAAAACCAGGTACGAAGAGAAGGGCCTGAAGGAGAAGGAAATGTTGCAGCATTAAGGACTGCAGCATTCCCTTGCTATGGTCTGACTAGGAAGTTCACTCTCCATGTGCTGCGCAGAGCCCCCAGCTTCTGCCTTCCCATTTGCCATCACAGAACCAGGCTTTGGCTCTGTGTCAGCTCTTTTGAGCCCCGGGGGAGTCCTGCATAGCCACAGCTTGTGGTCTCTCAGAGCAGACATGGAGGGAAGCTCCTCAGACACATTTGAGCTGTGGGTGCAGTCTAGCAGTTGCTGAGCTAAACTGTCCACACAGTTTGAAACATGGGCTATGCTGCTGGAGCTCTCTCATGTGTCCAGCTGAGATCCCACCCATCCCTCTACACACCTTCCCTGCCCTTCCTGCTGCCCATCCTCCCCAGCAGGGCTCTGGGAGAACTTCTGCCAGTGAGCAGCTGCCTCCAGCTTTCAGTTCAGTTTCCACAGGGCCTGTACCAGGTAGGAGGCAGCAGCTGGGTCACCTGCAAGACTCGAAGGGGGATTCAGTCCTTAGCAGAGGAAGAGCAGGTCCCCAGCGCTGCTGTGGATTGCAGAGTGTTGCAAAAGAAGCTTAGAAGCCAGATGAGGGAGGTGAGCATGAGGAGAGGTGGCATAATGGGGAGGAGACCATCCCAGCTGTGTCACAGGCTCTAACTCTGGGGCTGGCAGCTAAGGTAGATGGCATCAGTTCTGTGGCACAGCCAACCACATCTCTGTTTGGACATGGGTTGGGGTTTTCCTTGCAGTCAGGTCTGCACCCCTGAAGGGAGGGATCCTTGGTCAGGACTGGGACCAGAAGGTTTGGCAATTCCTAGTGAAGCTCATGCCCCTACAGTGTGTCAGCACAGCTGGAGCACTGAACAGGGGAGACTGGCCCAAGTGCCCAGGGGTCACCGCTGGGAGCAGCACTAGCTATGCCTGGGCTGTGCTCAGGATACAGACAGCTCCCTGCTCCACTCCCCTCTCCCCTGACAGGCCTCCATACTTGGCCTCTGGACTGCTAGGTACAGACACATGGCTTCCTGCGATGAAGCAAGACTCCATCTCTCTAGCACCTCTGTTCTAGGAAAGCAGACCCTTTCCAAGAGAAAGCTGGCTATACCAGGCTTGGGTTTGGGCAGGAAGAAGAGAAACCTCCAAGCTGTCTCAAGGCACGGGTTATGGGCAGGATTCTGATATACCCCTCTCACAATAGTTTTGATCTGCTTCTCCAGAGCAGTGGGTTGACCAGGCCCCAGAAGAGCATCTCAAGTATGTAACATTGATAGCAGCCCTACTGTAATCCTTGGCATTCAAATAAGCGTGGACTAAAACATGAGACCTTTCTGCTGAAGGCAGCAAAGTAACCCAGGAAAAATTTGTGGAAATCCTCTCTGTTCCTGTTACAGATTTACGTGCACCAGCCACCATAACAGGGTCTGACCCTAGGATCCTACTGATTAATGTAGGTTTCCAATTCCTCTTTTATTAGTTCTCAGGTTACAGCTCAAGCTGGGTGCCTCTGGAGAGGGATCCATACCCCAGATCACACCCCTCAATTATACCTGTACCACCCAGCACTTGATCCCCAAGTCCAATCACTTAATTCTGGTCGGTGATCTCTTGATTTCTTATTGGTTTTCTTTGTTGCTGGGCTGGCCTTCTGAAGTTACCTCATTCTCTTGGAAATGTTTCCTTGCTCCTTATTGTTGACGCGGAAGGCTCAGACACAACTTATACGACCAATGTGATCAAGTTAGTGCCACTTTATTAAGGGATACACAGCAATGTATACACTAGCACAAAGCGCACACATTGCTTCTAGATTGCTAATAGGCTAAAGCTGCTTGTCTATTCACTCTCCTGCACTCTATGATTGGTCACAGCGTGGTATCCATGCTCCTCACCTACATTCTGTTTCGACATTCTATTTTCTTATTTTTCAGTCCAACTCCTTCATCTCTTTCCCACGTACAGTTCCTTAATAGTCCAAATTTCTTATCTCTCTGCCAGTACACAGTTTCTATGTCTTCCTTGGCCTTGCATATGTCCTTCACAACAGCTGCAGCTTGTTACAGCTTTGGCCTGCTCAGCCTGCTATTACAACAAAGTTACTTGGTCTGGATTGCTCATAATATGCCCATTTTCTTCCAGCCACTCCACACTTTATCTTCTTCATTCTGCTCACGTCTGCTGGATTCAGCTAGTTCTGTGTTAGCAGCATTAGTTTTATCAAAAAGTTTACTCTCAGTTAGCTCTTGCAGCCTAAGGCTTCAACTATTTAGTTACTAAGCTACTAATGCTAAATGAGACTATTCAGAGAGAATACAGTTAATCAAACTCCTTCTGTAACAGACCTCCATTTTTTTGGGGCATCCCTGCCCATCTGTAGTTGGCCTTGTATGAGGACTCTTCGATACCCTTGTATAGATTTCATAAGCATATTCTGTAAACAATCCCAAATACAAGTAAAAGCACAGCAGGCTATCAGAAGCATAATAACCACAGGTAAAAGACTTTTTAGCAGTGAACTAAATAAACTACTAAACCATGATGATAATCCCCACCCAGAGAGCAAGTTTTGTAACCAGTCGCTTTTTGGGGGGGGGTTGTATGCACTTTGGGCTCCTTTGTGGGTAGTTAGGCTGACTACATGATGAGCCAACACAAAGGAATTGTGTTCCTTATAACTAAGAGTAGGGGGTATTAGAAAAAGCAGTAAAGTACTGTACTAACACAGTTTTGAGAATAACGTTCACAGAATGGGGTTGTTGACATATGATTGAGCCCATTTTGGCGATGGTTTGCCTGATGTTTTCAATCAAATGTATAAAAGAAAAAGAACCAAAACACCTATACAAAGAAATGTTAATACCAAACTAGGGTAAACCACTCTACTGTCTTAAGAAGGTATAGAAGATAACCCAATAATAAAACACTGAGTCTCATGGCTAACTTCTTTATTGGGTGTTTGGTGCCACCTGCATGCACAGCATCAGTTTATCTATCCAGTTGCGCTTTTTTTGTTTATATTTCCCCAGCCCCAACCTCAATGATGGTTTCCCCAATGACCTTTATAACAGTTATCAATACAACACCCAGGATGACATTGGCCACAATTATTGCAGGATAACCAAACCAACCGTGCTGATGCCATCTCAAACCTTCCCCTCTTGGAACTGAGCCTGGAGTGGTTGCCACTCTATAAGGATGGTGAATACACCAAATAGGACACTGTCCTTGATTTATGGTCTCTGATGGTCCACTTGGCCAAGCAGCGGGTGACTCTCTGGTCCAGGTGGTTCTAGAAAGAAAACAAAACCAACATGGTTCTGGGATTCCTTCAGCCTTTGTATGCTTGAACAGTCCCAGTTTCAATCTCCAAGGTTGGGGTCCTGCGGGGTCAATGGTGGTCCATCTAATTGATGTTCTTTAGGCAGTTGTTTAACATGAGAGTGGTGAATCCAGTTAACCTTTTCTACAACCTTTACAGCAAAGAAAGAAGTTAATAACACAGTATACAGACCCTCCCATTTAGGGTCCAACTTTGTTTTGCAAGAGTGGACATTTATCATGACTGCATCTCCAGACCAGATATCATGCACTTTCATTCCAGCTGGTATTGGTTGAAAACATCTGGCTTGTGCCCTATTTTCTTGTAGATGTTTTTGAATTCCCAATACGAATTTGATAACTCATATCCATCTAAGAGGTTGGTCCTAGTGGGGACAAAGGTCCCAGGTACAGCTAAGTGCCTGCTGTGGGAAAATAACGGAAGATTGGTGAGGAGGATTGTAAACATACTCAAGTTACCTGCAGCTAGGTGTAGAAAAGCACATATATCATACTAATTGTTGTGTGTTTGACAAGTAGAGTATCTGTGTTTAGATAACATAGGCCTGTGATAGACTTAGAGGCACCCTATCAAACACACTTGGGATTCCTGCCCTGCTGTAGGGAAGATCAAAGCACAGTGGTAAACTATGCCTGCATGAATCAGCAGCTTTGGCAATCCTTTAGGAAGAACTGAGCTCCACAGTGCCTGTGTCCCCACTTGTGTGCCTCTGCCTGGGTGCTGCTTTAGGGATCCCCTGGTTGGTGAGTTAAAAATAAATTTAGTCTTTGCATTTCATCTGTGGTTTTGTGGTTGTTCCTATGTCCTGCCTGTGCTGGCTCACACACCTGTCAAACACTATTTCTGCTGGTGACAACTGTAGAGGTTGGTGAAGGATATTTCTAATATCCCATAGCACTATTCCTAAAACTTCAGGTAATTTCAAACCTGCCTGACAACAAATTAAAGCAATTTTATTTTTAAGAGTTCTAGTAATTCTTTTCACCTGTCCTGAGGACTGCAGATGATATAGAACATGTAGCTGTCATTGTATTCCTAAACTTTTATAGTTATTGTTTAGCATTCCCACTGAAAAATGAGAACCCCTATCAGATTCTATGGTTTCAGGTATTCCATATCTGGGAATGATTTCCTGCAAGAGTGTTTTGACCACTCCTGCAGCATCAGCTTTCCTGGTGGGAAAAGCTTCTACCCATCCTGAGAGTTGATCCATGATTACCAGCAGGTGTTTAAGTCCACTCACAGAAGGCATATCAGCATAATCAATTTGCAGTCATTGGAATGGGAAGTATGCCCATGATCATTTTCCAACCTCCTGTTTGGGTTTTGCATCAGAAAACTTCCAACATGTGGGGCATGAACTCACAATCCTTGCCATAAGTATTCTGGGGGCTGCCCGCATTTTCTCAGTCTGGTTAACAACTGCTATTATCCCTCCATGTGTTTTATCATGAAACCACTTAGCCAAAGTCATTAAATATTTTTCTTGGTAAAATGGGTTTTCCCCCCAATAGTCCAAATTCCAGTTTCATCTTTCATAGCCTCCCAACTTTCCCATTGAATCCATTCTTCCTGAGTAACCCCTGCATATATTTGGTCTGGATTATCGATATCTGGCCAGTTATCAGCAGAGGGAGTTGTTATGGTGGTATACTCGTATAGGTTGGCAGGCAGCAGCTTTAGCTGCTTTATCTGCCAATTCATTATTTCTTTCAATTTTGCTGGCCTGCCAAGGTAAGGAACCCTTGTTCTTCCCATATCATACCTGTTGCATGACACACTCCAAAAGCATATTTAGAATCAGTATAAACAGTTACCTGCTGATTATGTCCCCACCAGGCTGCTCTTGCTAATGCAGTTAATTCAGCCCCTTGGGCACTCACTGAAGGTCATAGAAGTTCTGCTTCAAGTAACTCTTAAGTTTCTCACCACTGCATAGTCTGTGTGTTGTTTTCCATTCACATAGTATGAAGTGAAAAGGGTTAGATCAGAATTCTCTAGAGGTTGGTCTTGCAGATCTTCCCGTAGGCAGCTGAAATGAAACACTTCCTTAGCACAATCATGATGCAGCTCACCATCAGAGGGAGCAGGCAATAAAGTTGCTGGATTCAAAACATTACATCTTTTTAAAGTTATGTTATCCACATTTAAAATCGTTAATTCATAGCGATGCACTCTTTGTGGGGACAATGCATGTGTAGCATGTTACTTAAGAATCAGTTCTACTTCATGTGGGACATTCATGATTGTTGGGTGACCCAGAACTAATGGTCTGCTTCTTTCTATGATAGGTGCTGTTGTTGCTATCGCTTTAACACAGGAATTATTCCCTGCCACTACAGGATCCAGTTGAGCTGAGTAATAAGCCACAGGGCAGCAATGTGAACCTAGCTTCTGAGTAAGAACTGCTAGCTACTCCTTTGTTCTCATGCACAAATAATTCAAAGGACTTGGAGTAATCTGGCAATCCCAATGCCAGAGCAGAAGCTAAAACTCCTTTTATAGCTTGGAAAGCCTTTTCTCTCTCTGGACCTCAGCATATAGGTTCTACTTGCTCTGCCTTGGTAACTTTTGTCAGTGGCTGGCTTAACTCCCCTAGCCCCAGTATCCAGTGTCTGCAGTATTCTACTGCGCCTAAAAATCCTCTCAATCGTTTTCTTTGTTACTGGTCAAAGTATTTCTACAATAGCCTAGACCCATTCTGGGTCTACTAATCCTTGCCCTTCCTTTAATATGAATCCTAAATATTTTACTTCCTGCTGACACAACCGAAGCTTAGATGCACAGTGACCTTTTTCTACTAAAGCAGTACGTAGACAAATAGTATCTGTAGACAGCTTTATAGCAAGTGCTGGAGGCCACGATGCCTGTGAAGGACCTTGAAGGCTGAAGAAGAAAGTAAGTAAGATAAGGTTGGCTGAACACCCGGAAGAAAAACGGGATATGAAGCGAGGCTGGAGTGGATGCGTGATGCCACGTCGGCGGCTGGCTGAGAACATGAAACTCACAGAGATAAGAAGGAAGAGAGAGAGAAAAATGCAAGAAGTTCAGTGTGTTTGTAGCTTAGTAATGAACTGTTGCAGAATGGCTGTGTGATCATGGCCATGACTCCCTTAAAGATCTTTGTGAAACAAAGTTAGCGTAAGTTAGCTGAAGCAGGCCTTGCAGCTATGCTGAGGCATGCTGATAAGGAAGCTGAGAAAAACACTGACGTTGTGCCTAATGTTGTAAATAACTTTGAGGAATTCGCGTAGACAAGAGAGGAAAAAAAAAAAAAATGTAGCTAGCTATCCGCAGAAACCGCAAGTAGGAGGACGTATGAAAATGTAACCCTTTAGAGCTTAGCCAATCAGCAGATGACTTGTAGGCATAATTAACTGGAACTGTATATAAGACATAATCGCGCCGTAATAAATCGAAGCTTGCTTTATCACTCACATTGAGTCGGCTGCTTGCTTTCCCTCGCTCGTCGTAAGTGGTGCCCGAACAAGGGACCCCTAACCTTGTTCTTCACCAGACAGCGAGGACGGAGAAGCACTGGTAGCAGCGACCAGAGAGCAGAAGATCGGCTGATGCTGGCATCGTACCCGATCCGTGCTTGAGCCCAGGATAATTCAAGAAGGGGTTCGCCGTCCGTGAGCTGCTACCCAAGGGAAAAGGCTGCAACAAAGAGGACTTTAACGAGTGCACAATGGAAAAAGAGGTAGCGCTAGCACTTTTACAATGCTTTTTAGAAAAGCGGGGAGTAGGCCCTTTAAAAGATCTGGCCGGATTAATTACTATGGGTAAAGCAAAAGGATATTTTGCAGATCCTGAGCATATGTTTGAAGTAGAAGAATGGCGTAATTATGGGGATTGTTTATGGGATTTAGTAATAGATGATGATAAGGCAGCAAAAAAATTGATGAAATCATGGCATGAAGTAACTAATTGTATAAAAAGATATCAAGCAGAAAAGCGCCTTGCTGCAGCAGTAACAAGCCGACTTGCAAGCGCAGATCCTAATGCAGGAAAAATTATGCCATGTGAGAATTACATTCCAATACCCCCTTTATCACAAACAGTGCCCTCTGTACCGCCTATAGAGCCCACTGCACCACCTCCAGACCCTTCGTGTCCTCCGCCCCCCCCTCCGGTGAAGTAGCCTCGCCCCCCCCCCCCCCCCCCCCGGTGCAGTAGCCTCGGGGGGGCCAGAGGGCGGGGACACATCTGACGAAAGTGCTGCTGAGGAAGAAAATAGCAGTGGGCAGTCATTACAAAATTCTAAAAAAAAAAAAAAAAAAAAAAAAAAGGAACAAAAAAATACAGTAAACAAACTGGTGCGTTCTACGCACATTAATTGGCAAAAAATAGCACAAGAAGCAGCTGCTCAGGGAATATTTGATATTGCTGAGCAAGTCAACCCCCCACAAGCTTTCCCTGTAACGTATCAGATGAATGCCGCTAACCAAAGACAGGGAACCTGGGAGGCTTTGATTGGAAAATATTAAGTCAGTTACGTAGTACAGTGAATGAGTCAGGCCTCCACAGTGAGCCCACCAGATATACCTAACTTTATGAAAGGGCCGTTATTGTGCCAGTGTATTCTGGAGAATAGTAACAGTTACACCAAAGGCATTTTAGTAACCCTGCCCTAAGATTCTTCTGTAGAAACAATGCTAGAGCGAATGAGTTGGGTGCCAGTAGGTCAGCAAGCCTTGCTAGTGGAAGCAATCCAAGCAGTAGGGAGAGATTTAGTGCAAGCCCAAAGTCAGGCTTTTGCAGCGCTTGCGCCTCTGTGCCCCCCTGGGGCTACCGCGCCCCCAAAGCCAGCGACCACCACGCGCCGAGACTTCCCCTGCTATCGATGCGGGAAGCCAGGACATACCCGTGACCGATGTCGACAACGTCAACTGTGGTGCCAAAATTGTCAGCGAGGGACCCACAGCACCAATGTCTGTCGGCAGATGGGAAACGAGAAACCGAGCGCGAGGAGCCGCAGCGCGTCGACCCCAATCGCGACTCCTGTCACCTTCACGACACCCCCTCCAGAAGACATGACCAACTCTTATCGGCAGACACCGTGTTACAACCCGCCACCCGAAGGAGCCTCGGCCTGGACCTGACAACAGCAGTAGATACAACATTAATTGACAACCGACCACAAAAAATCGCAACTCGTGTCCGAGGACCTCTGATAATTAATGGACAAAGCTATGGTGCTCTATTATTAGGGCGGTCTCCTGGTAGTTTAAAAGGGCTGTTGTAAAGTGTGTTGCTTATAGTAATAATTGTTATCATTGCACTCGTATGTTTAAGCTGTGCTCTCTCTTGTATTCAGAAATTACTCGAGCGTGTAACTGCACAAGTTTTGCTTGCGCAAAGAGAAAAAGGGGGAAATGTTGCAGAATGGCTGTGTGATCATGGCCATGACTCCCTTAAAGATCTTTGTGAAACAAAGTTAGCGTAAGTTAGCTGAAGCAGGCCTTGCAGCTATACTGAGGCATGCTGATAAGGAAGCTGAGAAAAACACTGACCTTGTGCCTAATGTTGTAAATAACTTTGAGGAATTCGCGTAGACAAGAGAGGAAAAAAAAATATGTAGCTAGCTATCCGCAGAAACCGCAAGTAGGAGGACGTATGAAAATGTAACCCTTTAGAGCTTAGCCAATCAGCAGATGACTAGTAGGCATAATTAACTGGAACTGTATATAAGACATAATCGCGCCGTAATAAATCGAAGCTTGCTCTATCACTCATATTGAGTCGGCCGCGTGCTTCCCCTCGCTCATCACAACCCCACACACCAGTACAGGCTGGGGCTGACTTGCTGGAAGGCAGCTCTGCAGAGAAGCACCTGGGAGTTCTGGTGGACAGCAAGTTGACCATGAGCCACCAGTCCGCCCTTGTGGCCAAGAAGGCCAACGGGATCCTGGGGTGCATTAGGAGTGTGGCCAGCAGGTCAAGGGAGGTGATACTCTGCCCTGGTGAGGCTGCATCTGGAGTATATCTGTGTCCAGTTCTGGGCTCCCCAGTTCAAGAGAGACAGGGAACTACTGGAGAGGATCCAGCAGAGGGCTACGAAGATGATGAGGGGACTGGAGCATCTCCCGTATGTGGTAAGGCTGAGGGAGCTGGGCCTGTTTAGCCTGGGGAAGACTGAGAGGGGATCTTATCAATGTCTACAAATATCTTAAGGGCAAATGTCAAGAGGACAGGGCCAGGTTCTTTTCAGTGGTGCTCAGCAACAGGATAAGGGGCAATGGGCACAAACTGCAACACAGGAAATTCCATCTGAATACGAGAAAGAACTTCTTTACTTTGAGGGTGACAGAGCAGTGGAACAGGCTGCCCAGAGAGTCTGTGAAATCTCCTTCTCTGGAGACATTCAAAACCTGCCTGGACATGATTCTGTGCAACCTGCTCTAGGTGAACCTGCTTTAGCAGGGGGGTTGGACTAGATGATCTCCAGAGGTCCCTTCCAACCCTGACCATTCTGTGATTCTGTGATAAAAATCAGGATCGCATCTGCCACAAGCTCTGGGTGAATTCTCAGCTCTGTTCAGGTGAAGGACAGCGAGCAGCAGAGACCAGCAGCTGGGAAATGCTGTTCAATACTGCCAGTGCGCAGAAGGACAAGTGCAGCAAGCAGCTCCTGATGACTGCATGCAGGGTTCAACGGTCTTAACAGCACCAGTCATACATACCCAGGCTGCGTTCACCACATTGCCAGCAAGGTGGGAAGCAGGAACATCCAGCAAGTCTGAGCCTGCAGGAACATCTTGCTTGGGCAACACCTACTCCACAGAGCTGTCCCTATGGGCCAAGGGAAGGAGAGGATGAGGTTCCCCAGCTTCTTCACACAGCCCTGGTGAAGGACAAGAAAGCACTAATGATTGAATAGGTGCTAACCTTGGTGTAAGGCTGAAGCAGATGGGAAATGCAGCTCTCAGCTGTCAGCACAAGCAGCGTGGTCTTGGGGTTGCTTGTTTCAGCTATGTTGGGTCACCTGGAAAAACAAGCACACAGATACATGTTCAGCTCAGCTAGGAAATACCATGCCCACACAAGATGACCTTACAAACCTTGGGCAGGCAGTAATTGCTCATCCAAGCCAAGCAAGTTTGTGGCATATGGACAGAACTGAGGGACCTCAAGCACCCCAGAACCTCAAAGATCCCACCATGTATTTTACCAGTGCTGAGGTCACTCCTCTAACTACAACCCTCCCTCTTAGGGTTCCAGTTATGACCCTTGTTTCCCACATGACTCCAGGTGGATACACAGTTGGTTCCCCAGAGAGGGCTGCTATGGTTGCTACCACTGTCCCCCTTCCCTAGATTTCAGTGGGAAGTAATTTCTGCACCCTCAGCTTTGTTCTTCTCCACCCACTGCAGCTATACATTGCTCCACCACACAGGCTTTACCAGTACTCGAGTGGGTGCACTGGCATATGGTTTAGCTGCAAGAACAGGCTCTGGCTGTAGCCTCCACAGGCCACCCACTAAACCACCCCACAGGAACACAGAGCCAAGGCAAGAAGGGCCAAACTCCACTGCTGAGGAGACACTGCTCTGAACAATCCAAACAGACCGAGCCAAATCTGTAGCATTTCCCAGGCTACAGTGAAAGAGGAAAATGACACCTGCTTAATAGAAATCTCTGGGAGGTCTGCCAAAACCATCACAAAGACATTGTTTAAGACTCCTCCCCAGGCTCCTAGTGCTGTAATTACAGACTACTAGAGATTGCACTGTGTGGGGGCTAGGTCCTCATGCCCAGCAGGTCCTGAAAACCAGGACAATATCACTCCCCAAAACCAGGTCCAACATTCCCCCAGCCATAGGCATGATCAGCAAAAGCTGCTTAGGGGCAGTCCCCACTCTCCATTTTGCCCTCCCACACAGGCTACCATCCTGCAGTACCACCAGCAGTGCAAGACAGCTCTGACCAGAGCTGCAGCAACAGCACAGAGCGAGCTGTGGGCAACTGATCAGCCATGTGGCCAGTCCTCCAGAAGCACAGCCTTTACATCATGATGGGGAGGCATCCCCACACTAGCTTATTGGTACACCAGTCCTTAAAACAACTGTGAAGGCATCCAGAATGTTTCTGCTTAATGTCACCTGCACCTACACAGCTAGCAGGTCAACCTGCACTGGTATCCCAGGAGAGGTCCCCCTGAAAGATCTACCAGCTGTGCCTGCTAGTCACCAGAACTATTTTTGGAGAACTTACAAGCAGAACAAGCCCCAATAAGTGTAGCATGTATATATGTAAATAAACATATATTTAAAACCCTCCACCAATTCCCTGCTCTACCACACTACCTTTCAGAGGAGGCTCTCAAAAGACTCTCAGCCTGAGCAGTGATAAGAATTGCTTCAGACATGGCTGAAGTACTGTTACAGATTTGCTAATGGTTAGAATTAATTAACTTTATTTGATTTTATAAAATCATTTTAATAGAAATATAGAGGAATAAGAAATATATTTTAATGAAACTTGTAGTTGCACAACAAAAGCTGCTATGAAATCCTCTGTACAGCCCTGTACCAAGGCCAAGAACTGAGAGCAACCAAATGAAACAACTTGTAGTTACCTGCCAAGAAATCATGAACTTTAATAATTGATACAAAGAAATTTTATGGAATAGGGACAATAAGTTAAGTGTAAATATATTTACTCAAAGAATGTAGGTATAGTAATTAGGTCATGTAACCGTAGTTTGAAAGAAATAATTAATGAAATAACTAATGAAAGGAGGAGTCTGTTTCTCTTTCTCTAACTTTCTCTAACAAGGGGCCTGTTTCTAAGTTATCTAGAGGGAGCGACTAAAAGAAACAAGAAGAAAGAGATGGTCGACAAGGACATAAATTAGCTCAGACTGATAAGAACACTGCAAACTTGCAAGACCATCACATTCCAGGCAAAGAGTGAGAAGTACACCATGAGGAAGACCTACGGCCTTCCTCCCAAAGACCACTGCCCACGTCCCGGAGACCCCTGCCCACAATTCTTGGAAGAATTTGCACAAGCGCGAAGGACTGATAAGCTAATTAACATATGAAGCGAGAGTATGTTAATGATTTTCGGGAAATGCTATGTTTATGCATGAATACTTAATGAATATGTATGAATAACTTCTATATGAGTTGTATGATTTTGAAGCTTGGTGTACGTTGATCATGAGAGGACTCACTCACGCACCCCACCGTCAATAAAGAAGTGTCTGCTTATCTACATCGCATTGGTGTTGATAAATTTTTCATTCCGAGATTTCGGTAACAGTACTGCCACAGCACAGGAAGTGACAGTGATGCATCCAACAGGGACAGGTTAAAAATAATCCCCAGGAAGAATGCAATTGCCACAAGTGGACTGAGGCCAGGAGATCTGGATTATCGCCTCAGCTCTTGCATAAAGGACTTTGCATCTTTGCTCACTTCCAACAAGAATCATAGGGTTGACATCAGCCCTGGCCTGGGACACGGATTCATTACTAAAAAGCACTTCCAGCTGAACCACTAACTGCACTTTTTGCAGCACACAGGACTCCTTTGGAAGCTTCCAATCCAAGTATTGTTCTACCATCACACTGCTGAGCTGGGGGAGTTGTCCAGGCCACAACACAGGAGAGTATGACTATGAAACACTGTCCAGTCCTGAAAAATCTCTCTGAAATGCAGAGCACGCGAGCTCAGCTGCTCTTCATTCAGGATTCATAACCAGCTGAGGACACTGACAGAAGCAGGGGGGAAAACATGTTAAATGGTAGCTAGACATTCACGAGGCCAAGTGGGACTACAAAAGAGAGGAGAAAAGGGAGGATGAAGATTTGCAAGGAAACTTCCCAGTCAAAGAAAATATTTTTTAAAGCAAACCTCAAACTCTGTGAGACCAAGTTCTTCTCTGGAAACATTCAAAGCCTGCCTGGACATGACTGTGTGCAACCTGATCTAGGTGAACTTGCTTTATCAAGGGTGTTACCGAAATCTCGGAATGAAGAACTTATCAACACTAATGTGATGTAGATAAGCAGACACTTCTTTATTGACGGCTGGGTGCGTGAGCGAGTCCTCTCACGATCAACGCACGCCAGGTCTCAAAATCAGACACCATATATAGAACTTATTCATACATATTCATTAAGTATTCATGCATAACCATGATATTTCCTGTAAATCATTAACATATTCTCCTCCTATATCCGATTCTGCGCAGTAGAGCTTAGAAAGGTCTAGAAATGGGTCTGGGGTACGATTTGGGTAGGTGGTATATGAGTCGGTGGTTGCGATCTCCCCCTGCCGGAATTACCTTTTACTAAAGTTCACAATTTCTTGGCAGGTAACTACAAGCTGTTCCAGTCGACTCTCCCCGGTTTCCATTAATCTCATATTCTGACATTTCAATACACTTCTACATACAGAAGACTGGTCAAATACAAAGAAACCTTTCAAACCCTAAAGTTATTACCTAAGTTTTAACAATGGTTCTAGCCCCTTCTTCTAGCCTTGGTACAGGATGTACAGAAGATCTCATAGCAGCTTTTACTGTGCTTAAGTTTCATTAAAAATATTTCTTATCCTTCTATTTTTCAATTTTATAAAATGATTTTATAAAATCAATTAATCTTTCAAATAAAGTCAATCAATCTTAACTTATTAACAAATCGATAACAGGGGGGTTGGACTAGATGATCTCCAGAGGTCCCTTCCAACCCTGACCATTCTGTGATTCTGTGAAGTTCTTGAGAGGTTACAGTCACCTGCATCACTCACGAGTAAAAACAAAATGTAAAAACAAAGGAAGAGAGCTGGGCAGAAAACAGGCTCCAGGGAGCAGAGCTGCCAGGCACTGCAGACAGAAGGAAGGTTCAGAAAGACAATGGCATTACCAGTATTTTGGGACCCACACAACCCACTGCCAGACTGGACTTGGCCATCTCTCAGTCAATCTTAATCACTGATAGCGCTGTGCATTTGCTCCCAACCAGAGTCTGAGGTCCCTTAGGGAATGACTGTAATGCGCTTTTGTTGGGATGCTCTTCAGTTACTCGCTCAGGGTTGTTTATACTTCCTGGAGTGATTGACGCCAATTACATTGGTGAAATAAAAATTATGGCTTGGACCCCATCCCCTCCGTGTCATATTCAAAAGGGAGAAAAAATAGCTCAGCTTGTATTATTTTCAAATGTGGGTCCAAAAGGGAGAGGCAAAAGACAAGGTGGGTTTGGCATCACCAACCTTCCACATATTATGTGGGCACACCAAATTGCTCATGACCAACCATTATTAACATGTTATATAGAGGGAAGACATTTTTCAGGCCTAGTGGACACTGGCGCTGATGTTTTGGTAGTTTTGCAATCAGACTGGACGAAAGAGTGGCCTTCGAAAGACCCACATCAGCAACAGTAGGTGTTGGGGGAATACAGCTGCCTAAACAAAGCACCTGACCAGTTTTAGTGCTCAGCCCCAAAGGACAACGAGGACATATCACTCCATATGTCATGAAAGTCCCCTGCACCCTGTGGGGATGTTATTTGTTGAGCGAA
This sequence comes from Falco peregrinus, assembly GCF_023634155.1. NCBI lineage: Eukaryota > Metazoa > Chordata > Aves > Falconiformes > Falconidae > Falco > Falco peregrinus. Next base: position 28,941,239 of record NC_073743.1, read on the forward strand.
TGGGGGGGTTACCTTGAAGACAAATTTGTCCTAAGGACCACTGAGGTGCAGCCAACGATTAAACTCACCTGGAAAACAGATACACCAGTGTGGGTGGAACAGTGGCCCTTGCGCACAGAAAGGCTGCACAAATTGCATGAACTGGTGCAGGAGCAACTCAAAGCAGGCTGTATTGTACCCTCCACTAGCCCGTGGAATACTCCTGTCTTTGTAATACCAAAAAAAGGGTGGCAAGTGGCAACTTCTACATGACTTGCAAGCTATCAATGCAGTGATTGAGCCTATGGGAGCTTTACAACCCAGCATCCCCTCTCCTGCTATGCTGCCAGACTCCTGGTCACTTACAGTGATTGATCTTAAAGACAGTTTCTTCGCCATACCATTACATCCTGACGATGCACCTCGGTTTGCATTTAGGGTACCAGCAATTAATCATCAGGAACCCACCATGCGTTTTCACTGGGCTGTGTTGCCACAAGGCATGTTAAACAGCCCCACCATGTGTCAAATGTTGTAGCGCAGGCTATCAGTCCTGTTCGCAAAAGGTACCCGCAGGTTTTCATCTACCACTATATGGATGACATTTTAGTATCGGCATCATCCTCCTCATTGGTCACTCAAGCCGTGATGGACCTAAGACGATCATTAAGCAACGCCAGCCTCTGTATAGCAGAGGAAAAGGTCCAAACTCAAGCGCTATGGAGATATCTTGGATGGAAAATTGAGACAGATATTCTTCCTCAACCTTTACACCTTGCTACAAATGTCAGGACCCTCAATGACCTGCAAAAGTTACTGGGTACCATCAACTGGGTGCGACCATATCTGGGAATAACTACGCAAGACCTGGTACCTTTGTTTACCCTGTTAAAATGAGACTCTAATTTGTTGTCGCCGCGTACACTCACCTTCAAGGCCAAAAGGACTTTGCAAACCATAACCAATAACATACAGGAGGATCAGAGTCATCACATTACACTAACTTTGCCTGGTTTGTTGGTTTTGTTTTATAATGAATTTCAGCCTCATGCTCTTTTGTTTCAATGGGCAGCTGAACACCAGGATTCATTAAGGATTTTGGGGTGGATCTTTTTGCCTTACTCTTTTTCTAAAACACTGATAACTCTTATTGACATGTTGGTGCTCCTCATTCAAAAGGGTCAACATCGTCTGCAGGAACTTATGGCCCATGACCCAGCCACCATTTTTATACCTTTGGCCAAACAGGACTTTGATTTTTGGGTTAAGCAAAGCCTCTCACTGCAGTCTGCTCTGGCCGACTTTAGTGGAACCATTGCCTTTTCTATTCCTCGACATAAATTGCTTCACTCTTTAACTGATTTGTCCTTACAATTGAAAATGCATATTTCTCATGTACCTATCCCAAATGCCCTGACTGTTTTCATTGATGGCTCGGGACCTTTGGGAAAGGCTGTTGTATCATGGAAAAATGAGCAAGGGTACTGGGACTCAGATGTTATCTTTGTTACTGGCTCTACACAAATAGTGGAGTTAGCTGCAGCTGTTCGTGCCTTCACATTGTTCAGACAACAACCTTTAAACCTAGTTGCAGATTCTTTATGTTGTAAGGATAGTGCATAGATTGGAATGTTCATTTTTAAAAATGGTTTCTAACCAAAAGTTGTTTTGTTGAAACATCTTTTGTTCCTATTGGAGCATTGCTGTCATGACTGTTTTGTTTTGCATGTGCGGTCACACACCTCATTGTCTGGTCCCATTGTTGAAGGCAATAATGTGGCAGACTTCTTTACTGAGGCTGTTGTTACCCTCAGTGCTTATCAACAGGCTAAGCTTTCACACAACTTTTTTCACCAAAATGCTGAGGCGCTACAACATTTGTATCACCTGACACAAGAACAGGCCCAGGAGATTGTGAGGGCCTGTCCCAACTTTCAAAACTTCAGCCCTTTACCCCTTTATCCCAGTGTTAATCCTTGTGGCCTCCAAGCCTGAGAAATTTGGCAAACTGATATCACACATATTCCCTTGTTTGGGAATCTTAAATATGTTCATGCTTTGGTTGACACTTTTTCACACTATGTTTTTGCCACCAGTCACACCGGGGAGAAAAGCCATGATGCTTGCCATCGTTGGCTTGCTTGTTTTGCTACCATGGTAGTCCCTGCTCAAATTAAAACCGACAATGGCCCAGCATATATAGCGCAACGCATGAGCCTGTTTTTGCAAAATTAGGGCATTACTCACGTGACGGGCATTCCCCACTTGCCCACTGGACAGGCTATTGTTGAACAAACTCATCGGTCTCTTAAAGACATGCTGCAGAAACAAAAAAGGAGGAATAGCCTAGGTACTTCACCACAGGAACAACTGTGGAAAGCTCTATATGTGATCAATTTTTTAAACCGCTCTTCTGACCATAGCACTGTGCATAAACATTTCTCTTGTCCTGCTTGGTGGCAACTGCCCTGGGTCCGCTACAAAGACCCAGAAACTAACCAATGGAGCATTCCAGTAGAATTAACATGGGGAAAAGGGTATGCTTGTATGCTCTACAGATCAAGGGCCTCGGTGGATCCCCACTCAGCTTCGACCAGCTGATAACGGACCTCCTACCAATGATGAGCCAGAGAACAAGACAGAATAATGCAAACAGACTAATGTGACTAGTTTGGCCCTTGCAAAATTATTGATTGATGTAGAATCAGCGCGACATGCCACTTTGCAAAATGGAGCTGTGATTGATTTTTTGTTATAAGCTCATGGGCGTGGATGGGAGGAGTTTGATGGAATGTGCTGTATGAATTTGAGTGATAATTCAGTGTCAATTCATCAAAGTTTGAAACAGCTACATGACTTGACATATAAGTTGAAGGAAGATTCCAGATGGAATCCTTTTGAAGGTTGGGATTGGACCCTAGGATTAGGTCCTTGGATACAAAAAGTATTGATGTGTGGGTTTGTTATATTACTAAGGTTTTTGGCCATTGTTATATGTCTACCGTGTTTGATGAACCTGATGCGAGCCATGATACAAAGGGCTGTCCATCAAGCTATGACGGTTCAAATTCACAGAGCCTTAACCTTATCCAATTTAACAAACAAAAAAGGGGGAATCCTAAGGGACGAAAATAAGTTGACCTTGTAGAGAAACAAGGCTGAATTGGCAGAACTGTTAGCGTACAGATAAGCGGCCAAATTTGGCAGTGAATCCACAAGCATGTGAGCAGCTTGTAATGAGCAACTGCTTTGCTACACATAGACAAATTCCCAGGTGCTCTGCTGCACGTAGGCACATTCCAGGGCAGAACTTGGGTAGAAAAGTGATTGTATATAACAGCACTCATGTATGCAGTAAACAATCTCACTTATTCACTGACTTGGGGTCTGTGCCTTCACATGCCACAGTCAACCTGTTGCCTAAACTCCCAAATTACTGACCTCTGATTTAGTGTTTAACTATATGTTAAACAAGTATCTGCACAAAGTTTAGGTCAAGCTGACTCACCCTCTCAAGTCGTTAAATGACCCACCCTCTCAAGTCGTCAAAACTGATGAATGAAAGGACTTCTGATCAAGGGAGTCAACCTTCGGAAACAAAGAACAAATAATAAGAACACCGTTATCTAATTTATGCAGAAAGATGTCTTCAAGTGACAAAGTTCTGGCCTCAAGAGGAGACAATCTGATAAGGTGTTTTAATCCTCAGAAAATCAGTTGAAAGTAGGACAAAGGTAATTGTGGTAGTGGGAGAACTCGACCTCTAACTCAAATAGCCCCCCTGAAAGGGGGGTAAAACCTCGCTTGGGGAGCATGCGTAATTGGTAAAAAAAACTTCAGTAGTACTATCTGAGGATGCATACTACTTTGCATTAGAAGCAAGATACTTGTAACCAATCCTGTGCGTGAATGAAAATGATTATGTACTATGAATATGCAGGTACTCTACTGTATATAATGTGTACCCTCGAGTAACTTGGTGTGCATGTTAGGAGGAAAAATCCCCCATGCACCCAGTGATGCAATAAACCAATGTCAGCTTTCTAAACTATCATTGGGTTTGGAGAGTTGTTGGGGCTCTTGCTGTATTGAATGATTATACTGAACTCTGAAGCAAGTGGAAAAATACTGAAGAAATAAGACGAGGTTACGGCCAGAACAGTGGGATGAAGAAAAAGGAGCAAATTGCAGGTGTTTGCTCAAAACCAAGGCCAACGGGACGTGATAAGAGGAGCTGGGAAATCGCAGAAAGGAGCCTACATGCCAGAACAAGCAGAAACAGAAATCTTCCCAGTAAACAATTGTTAACCAATCATATTATTATACGCTTGTAAAATAGCCAACCACATTATTGCACGCTTATAGAATGCCTTATAAAAGTCTACCTGGTTTGTACAATAAACGGATCAGATCTTGAACTCTGTGAGTATTTGAATCTGACTCCCGCTCGCCCGAAATGCCCGCAGCATCTGGTGACCCCCGACGTGATCCGATGAGGGTCGACAGGATCGGTTAAAAGGTCAGGAGGATTCATTAAGGATCGTGTTACGAGCTGCGGAGCCGGCGAGGATCCTGCTGCCAGCGGAGAGAGAGCTGGGCGCCCGAAGAAAGGCGGAACGTGCACGGCTGACCGGTGAGTCAGGAAATTTAAGCAGGATGGGAATCACTGCATCAGTGGTGGAAAAAGCAACCGTAGACAGTTTGATGAAACTGGCAGAAAAAACTGAAACGCCAGTCTCACGGTAGGCAGTAGTTGATCTGCTATGTTGGAGTCGCCGCCGTGGTTACCTTGCTTCTACGCAAGATGTATATAATAATGAAACATGGAAGAAAGTAGGAGAGGACTTATGGGAATCTGTGCAAGTTGGGACTAAGGGGGGTAAAGACTTTGGCTCGCACGTATCGAGCTGTACGGGGTATGGTCGCGCAATTACCACCCTGGTGTCCTGAAAAGGAACAAGCGGCGAGCGGCGGCGTGCGGCCCGGCAGGCCCCGTCCCGGCCGCGGTTTCTCTCCAAGGCGGCACCCCCCCCCCCCTCCGATCGGCGCCATGGCGATGCAAGCGGCCAAGCGAGCTAACATCTGGTTGCCCCCAGAGGTCAATCGGATCCTTTATATTCGGAACCTGCCGTATAAAATCACAGCGGAGGAAATGTATGATATCTTTGGGAAATACGGACCTATTCGACAAATCAGAGTTGGAAACTCTCCTGAAACTAGAGGAACAGCTTAAGCTTCTCAAGGAAAAATACGGACTTGATTACAAACCCCCCCCCCCCCCCCCCCCAAAAAAAAAAAAAAAAAAAAAAAAAAAAAGAGAGAGAAAAAAAAAAAGGAAAGAAAAAAAAAAAGTAAAAAAAAAAAAAGAAAAAAAAGAAAGAAAAAAAAGAAAAAAAAAGAAAAAAGAAAAAAAGAAAAAAGAAAAAAAAAGAAAGAAAAAAAAAAGAAAGAAAAAAAAAGGAAAAAAAAAGAAAAAAGAAAAAAAAAAAAGAAAAAAAAGAAAAAAAAAAGAAAAAAAAAAAGAAAAAAAAAAGGAAAAAAAGGTGCTTCAGATGTCACCTACAAGAAATGTGTTTCTGCTTTGAACTAGCTTTTGAGCCTTTGGGAGTAAACTATACGGCTATAAATCAATCATATTGGGGTTGGTTAGATAAGAAGTATAATGACACGAATTTTGGCTTTAGTGATAACTGTACCTGGTGGAATACTACACTTGTTAAAAATATGTACAGTTGATTTACCGTTTAAATGTATCAATTTATTTACCTCAACAAGAATTGAGGGTGGTTGAGGGATTTATTGAAACAAGGTCTGTCTATATTGTTGTTTGTTATTCTTTTGTTACTTTTAGTGCCTTGCCTTTTACAATGTTTTCAGAGCTGTGTGGAACGCAGTATTAATGCTGTATTTAAAAAGAAAGGGGGAGGTGTTGGGGCTCTTGCTGTATTGAATGATTATACTGAACTCTGAAGCAAGTGGAAAAATACTGAAGAAATAAGACGAGGTTACGGCCAGAACAGTGGGATGAAGAAAAAGGAGCAAATTGCAGGTGTTTGCTCAAAACCAAGGCCAACGGGACGTGATAAGAGGAGCTGGGAAATCGCAGAAAGGAGCCTACATGCCAGAACAAGCAGAAACAGAAATCTTCCCAGTAAACAATTGTTAACCAATCATATTATTATACGCTTGTAAAATAGCCAACCACATTATTGCACGCTTATAGAATGCCTTATAAAAGTCTACCTGGTTTGTACAATAAACGGATCAGATCTTGAACTCTGTGAGTATTTGAATCTGACTCCCGCTCGCCCGAAATGCCCGCAGCAGAGAGTTTTCCTGGTTATTGTTTCTTGTAACAATATTTTGTGAACCAGATGGGACTTGCTCTCTGGAATCTTGACGAACCAGAGGAATCATGAGGACTCTAAGTGTGAACTGGAGTATTTTTGGGAAGGCCCTCGGATTGCCTGGCCGGGTAAGTTTCTGCAACAGCACTTGGGGTTGCAGAATATACCTCCTTGGGGTGTGTTGCAAGGGGAGATGCTGGGGCTGTGCTTGCCCTGGCCTGGGTGCAGGCAGCAGGACCAGTAAAGGGTCTCACCCTCACCAGCACCAGGGGAATTCCATCGGGGCTCTGCCTCCCCATGGGGCTCTCAGGACACAGGCAGCAGGAGCGGGGCCCAGCCGAGGAAGGTCTGTGAATGGTGGGGTGGTACAGCTGGAGATGGGACAGTGAAGGGGGGGGCTCATTGCTACTATCCCCCATCCTGCATGCACCATGGTTGGGCTGCTCAGCATATAAACCTGGGGGAGTCAGCCATGTCCTGCCACTCGCTGCTCGGGGACTGGCTCAGCATCAGTCAGTATTGTGCATCACATGGTTTCCCCCCCTCCCCCTTTGCCTTTCATTCCTCTCCCCTTCTGCCTCTTTTCCTTTACAACTGTTACTGTTTTTTATTTTATTTCAATTCTTAAATTGTTCTTATCTCAACTCTCAATTTTACATTCCTTTCCAATTCTCCTCTCCATCCCTCTGAGGAGCGGAGGAGTGAGCGAGCAGCCGTGCATTACTTTAGTTTCTGGCTGGGGTTAAATGACAACAGCAATTTTTTTTTATTATTATTATTACTGTGGGATATTTTTTTTAATACAGGCTAACATTGTACTCTTTGCTAAAGCTGCTGATTCTGCCACAAACTAGAACAGAGATTTCTCAGAAATTAAGTCAGTTCCCCTCCTCGTTAATTCACTGTCTGCCTCCCAAGTGATTCCCCACAGAAAAAGTCTGACGTACAGCTACACTGTTCTGATTGAGGAATGAAGAAGCAGAGTCCACTGAACACTGGATTTTTTTCCTGTACAACACGGTCTGATGTGGACTTTGGTCCACAGAGGATAGTGAGTTAACCGTAGAGATCATCGTCATTGTCTTCACTGTACACGTTGCCCCCGCTGCCACCTCCTGTGCCTTGGCTCGGACCAGCACCACCCTGGTTACCTGATGGGAACCTGCATGCAGTGGTGCAGAAGGGGAGAGAAGAGACACTGTTCAAAATACTCCTCATAGCTCAGCACGATCTCCTCCCTCCATACCAATACCCTGGTGCCAAGTACGACAGGGAGGAGAAAGGGGATGAAGCCTTACGGCAGGTCACACAAAAGGCTTATATGGCTGATAGATGTTGCTCGTGTTAAAGGAAAAGAAGGTTGATGGGACTTCAGGAGCACTAAACAGAGCAGCTACAACTGAGCTGCAGCACAGCCTACGCCTGCCACATACTCAGCTGGCTACCGTACACACTGGGGAGAATGGAAAAATGTGGATGAGGGAATTTTTTTTATCCAGAATCCAGCAGAAAGCTGCCTCAGTGCTCTGTTCTGGGGCTGGCTGAGCCACACCACCCTTGTCCCACTCCCCCACAGTTACCTGAAACTGCCAAAGCCACGGCTCTGCTGTAGAGTCTGCGCAAACATCTCGTATTTCCTGATGTCATTGTCACTGACAGAGCGTCGAGCAAAGCGCATGGCCTCCTCAAAGTGATCCCTGCGTATCTCAGGAACTGGGTCATCCTCCTCCACTTCCTGTAGCAGGACAGAGGGCCCAGGTGAGCTGCATGCACAAGCTCCACGGCCCAACAACCACCCACAGCCTCCCTCCAGCCAGTATGCTCCAATACCTGCCCAAGTAGGGGCTGGAGAGGGACACTGGTAGACTTAGTCACAGCTGCAGCAGGGGCCTTCTGAGCAATGCTGACAATAAGGCACCCCAGGAGGGCCTTGTTCTCCCACAAAATGAGAACAAATTGCTCCAAGCTCCATACTCTGTGATGAGAGCCCAATCATCCCCATCCAAGGATTATGGAGAGGAATGCATCCTGCCTCACCCACGGGATGAGGTGGGCTGCCTGTCTCACGAGTGGGGAAAGCTCAGGAGTGCCCTACTCACCATGGCGGAAGGATTGGTCTGCCTCTCTCGTTCTCGCCTGATCTCACTCTCAATAGACTCACGGATGGCCAGTTTGCAGGCACGCTGGCAAATTTCTGTCAGGTCAGCCCCCGAAAAGCCATTGGTCATCTTAGCTAGGAAATCCAGGTCGACATCCTAGTGAAAACAAACAAACCAACCAACCAAGAGAGGCCTGTCCTTTACACCCTCAGGTGACAAAGAGGTGTCTTTAGATCCCATGGTATCAAGGTACTGCCTTAAAACTTGGGCCAATTTTTGAAGAGATGAGCCTTTAAGGTTCTCGTTTTTGGGAAAAGTTAACCACATATAAAGGCAGGCCACACTCCCCACACAACCAGCAAGACCCTGCGAAGCAGCTGTTAATCACAGAATAGTTTGGGTTGGAAGGGACCTTAAAGCTCATCTAGTTCCAACCCCCCTGCCATGGGCAGCAACATCTTCCATTAGACCAGATTGCTCAAAGCCACATCCAACCTGGCCTTGTGTGTTCAAGTCCAGGGAGGGGGCATCCACAACTTCTCTGGGCAACCTGTGCCAGTGTCTCACCACCCTCACAGTAAAGAATTTCTTCCTAATATCTCATCTAAATCTACCCTCTTTCAGTTTAAAGCCATTACCCCTTGGTCCTATCACTACATGCCCTTGTAAGGAGTCTCTCCCCATCTTTCCTGTAGGCCCCCTTATAGTGGCCTTCCAGTACTTCAAGTCCTCCTTGGAACCTTCTCTTCTCCAGGCTAAATAACCCCAGCTCTCTCAGCCTGTCCTCATGTGGGAGGTGCTCCAGCCCTCTGATCATCTTCACGGCCCTCCTCTGGACTTGCTCCAACAGGTCCATATCCTTCTTACTTTGGGGGCCCCAGAGCTGAACACAGTACTCCAGGTGGGGTCTCACAAGAGCAGAGTAGAGGGGGAGAGTACCTCTGCACTGTTCACCCTCAAGAAGAGGAAGGTTGACTTGTGGATTTAGGATATGATTTGTTCAGGTCTCAACATGAGGAGTCAAATGAAACAGTCAGACTGGAAATGGAGATGGGGCACAGGCAGACCAAGACAACCAACCTCCTCCTCCCCCTCAACTGAGGGAGTAGTACTGCAACCTCCTTTGAAGCTTTCCTTCCCAACAGCACCTAAAAAGGTAAGCTTGGCATAAAATAGCTTGAGCTCTCACTTCACATCTGCTTTTCTCTGATTAGCTATCAGTTGCATTATTGCCTGCTCCTCAGGCAAGGGACATCGCTCTTGCCTATGAGAGTTCAGCAACAATTAACTGCAATAGTTCCTCTTCAATTTCCATTTCCCACCCCTGTTTTCTACATTTACTTTTCTTTCAGAGTACAAGAATTTTTTCCACCTTGCCATAACATGCCTTCCTATTCCCACACTGTGGGCAGAACTCTACTATGCGATAAAGACCTGCTGTGCTTACACACCAACACCTAGCTTTCTTGATACCTAGTCTCAGAGCTCAAGCCTCCCCCTACCTCTTCATTTCCATCCTTCAGGAACTGAAGGCTTCCCAGCTCTGTACTGTGTGGAGCAGTTACCAGCCCTCTGCTCTATTACCAGCTTGCGAGGAACATGTGCAGCACACAGCAAACCCAAGTCAGACACAGTCAGGGTGCGGATCCTACCTTGGCAACTGGTGATTTCCTCAGGTTGGCCTTAAGAATAGCAACCCGGGACTTCTCATCAGGCAGGGGGATGTAGAAGAGTTGATCCAGGCGGCCAGGGCGCAAGATGGCTGGGTCAATGATGTCTGGCCTGTTGGTGGCACCAATGATGAAGACGTTTTTCTTGGTGGACATGCCATCCATCTCTGTCAGGATCTGGTTGATGACACGATCTGCAGCACCACCACCATCTCCGATATTCCCACCTCGAGCCTTTGCAATGGAGTCTAGCTCATCAAAAAAGAGCACACAAGGGGCTGCTTGGCGGGCCTGCAAAAAGTAAATGGGAACAATTACTCCATGTTAATACCACCAGGTGAGCGATATGTAAGGGTTAAAAGAATAAAAGACTGGTCAACTTTGTGAGCTGACAGGGGTTCACTAACCTTTGTACAATGTGCTAACATATGTAAAAGGTAGGGTAATACCTAGTTGCTACATAATTGTGGTCTGGAAGTTTAGACTAGGGGATGTAAAACCATAAGGGTAGTCATAAATAACCTTGGACAATGGTAAACAAGCACTGCAAAGGAAGATAAAAGTTTCCTTTAGCTAGAGAACAGGATGGTGTGTTCCAGAACACTAGGATAAGAAGTTTTAAAATCAGTAGAAATGAACTGCGCATGTACAAGAGACCCCAGGTTGAAAGTTTATGTGGACAAAGACTTTGAGCCTTCATCAGAAGGCCCTCTGAGAAGACCCTCAAGGTGGCAGTACGTGTGCATGAGGAGGTGGAAAAATATGTAAAACATTTCGGGGAAACAGTTTGAATATGTATTAGTTTTCCAGGAAATGTTAATGCATATATATATATGCATATTAGATTGTAGCATAAAAATAGTGAGAACTGGAGCTGGGGGTACATACTAGGAGGAGCGATCCCCTATGCACCCGGCACCGCAAATAAAGAAATACCTGCTTAACGACTCTGTCATTATTGAGTTTTATCTTGGAATCCTGGCCCAGCCTCACCTAGCCTCCTGCCTCAGCAAGGAGTGTTAGAAAGCAAGGGGGCTCAGAAACTCCAATTTTTGATATCATGAGAAGCACACCGATTTCACACTAAGCCTACCCTACAATTAAAGCAGCTTAGAGGAGTGCCAGAGCACTGCTGCCACAACAAAAACCTTGGAGGAGCTGCTCCAGAACAGACTCTTGCCACGCAAACCCTCAATTAAATTCTCCTGAACAACAAGCTATATTTCCCCAAAGCTAGGAGCATTGTGAACCAAGCAGAAGGGTGGTAACTCCAATGCCTAGAGGGAAAGCTGGAGTCAATTTTCCTGGACCAGAATTCTCCCTGCAAGATCTGGGGATGTCAATTGGTTTAGGCACTCAATTATCAGTAGGCGAGATACATCAAATGGTTCAGCTACCTAAAGGGTAATTATAAGGAAAAGGGAGCCAGATCCTTCTTCAAGATGCAGAGCGAAAGGATAAGAGACCACAAGCACAAATGGCTGCAAAGAAAATTCCAGTTAGAAAAAGAATAAATTTTCTTCACAATGAGAGTGCTCATTTTTTTTTGTAACAAAATTTTGTGAACCAGATGGGACTTGCTCTCTGGAATCTTGACGAACCAGAGGAATCATGAGGACTCTAAGTGTGCACTGGAGTATTTTTGGGAAGGCCCTCGGATTGCCTGGCCG